>NC_045959.1:107348330-107648330 GCF_010909765.2 Amblyraja radiata | reverse complement strand
ATGGCCTACTCCTGCACCTATTTTCTATGATTCTATGTTTCTATGAAAACAAATCAAAAAAGTCTAAATTTAGTCTAAAGACTTTATTATTTGATGAAAAAATCAAATACTAGAACAAGCTGCAAGACGAGGTAGTTGAGGCAGGGTCTATCGCAATGTTTAAGAAACAGTTAGGCAGGTACTTGGATAGGACAGGTTTAGAGGGATATGGGCCAAATGCAGGCAGGTGGGACTAGTGTAGCTGGGATACATTGGCTGGTGTGGGCAAGTTGGGCCTGTTTCCATACTGTTCACTATAACTCTAGTGCATAGGTTTAAGGAGGGAGGGGCATACGTTAATGGAGATGTGCGGGGTAGGTTTTTTCACAGAGCATGGAATGTGCTGCTGGAGGTGGTAGTGGAGGCAGATATGACAGTGACGTTTAAGAGACTTTTGGACAGGCACATGGATATGTAAGGAATAGGGGGATATTCATGATGTGCTGGCAGGTATGAGATGGCTTTGGCATCATGTTTGGCACAAATATTGTGGGCCGAAGGGCCTGCTGTTGGAGTGCATAAATAATTAAAGAATGTCAATAATTCCTGAGATGACAGTTCTGGATATGGCTATTGTGAAGGCTTTAAAGCTATCAACATGTAAAACCTTTGTGGATAGATCATTACTGGCACAGGCAGTGAAACCAAAGACTGTAGTCTCAAGGAAGTTAAACTGTGCATCTATTCTGGAATTGAAGAGATTTGCCTTTTCTCTCCCAGCGAAGAGGGGTGGCACAGTGGCGTAGTGGTAGAGTTGCTGCCTTACAGCACCTGAGACCCAGGCCCGATCCTGACTATGAATGCTGTCTGTACGGAGTATGTACGTTCTCCCCGTGACCTGTGTGGGTTTTCTACGGGTGCTCGGGTTTCCTTGCACGCTCCAAAGACGTACAGCCTTGTAGGTGAATTGGCTTCGGTAAAGTTGTAAAACTGTCCCAAGTCCTAAGTGAGTAGGACAGTGTTAGTGTGTGGGGCAATCGCTGGTCGGTGTGGACTTGGTGGGCCGAAGGGCCTGTTTCCATGCTGTTTCTCTAAAGTCTAAAAGTCTAAAGAATCTAAGTGATATAACGGTGACATCAACCACAGCATCTAACCATTTCCACTGCAGGTCAGCAATTGGATTATAGAAACATAGAAACATAGAAAATAGGTGCAGGAGGAGGCCATTTGGCCATTCGAGCCAGCACCGCCATTCATTGTGATCATGGCTGATCATCCACAATCAGTAACCCATACCTGCCTTCTCCCCATATCCCTTGATTCTGCTAGCCCCTAGAGCTCTATCTAACTCCCTTTTAAATCCATCCAGTGAATTGGCCCCCACTGCTTTCCGTGGCAGAGAATTACACAAATTCACAACTCTCTGGGTGAATTTTTTTTTTTTTTGTCATCTTGCTTTTAAATGCCCCTCCTTTATTCTTAGACTTTGGACTCCAGTTCTGGACTCTCACGACATTGGGAACATTATGACATCTAATTCCCCGTAGACACCATCTACTGCATTGTCCACATCAATCCTCTTTGTCAGTGCCTCAAAAACGCAATCAAATTTATGGAACATGGCCTCGTATGAATAAAGCCATGTGGACAAACCCTAACCCTAACCCTAATCCTAATCCTAATCCCTCAACAGTCCTGGTATTTCCAAATGCAGATAGATCCTGTCCATGGCATGCAACCTCAAAATATGAGGAGAATGTCAGAGAAGATTCTCTTGAACATCTACAGGGATACAGGAGAGAACATACTGATGAGTTGCATCGCGGCTTGGTTCGGCAACTTGAATGTCCAGGAGTGAAGAAGACTGCAAAAGGTTGTGACCACTGCTCAGTCCATCACGGGCTCTGACCTCCCCACCATCGAAGGGATATACCGGAGTCGCTGCCTCAAAAAGGCAGCCAGCATCATCAGATACCCACACCACCCTGGCCACACACTCATTTCCCCCCTGCCATCGGGAAGAAGGTACGGGAGCTGACAACTGTACGTCCAGGTTCAGGAACAGCTTTTTCCCAACAGCCATTAGCCAATTAAACACCATAACCTCAAATAGGCTTTGAACTACATAGACTATTATTGGTATTACTGCACTATTATTATCCGTCTGTTTTTTATGTGTAAGACAATAGACAATAGACAATAGACAATAGACAATAGACAATAGACAATAGACAATAGACAATAGATGCAGGAGTAGGCCATTTGGCCCTTCAAGCCAGCTCCGCCATTAAATGTGATCATGGCTGATCATCAACAATCAGTACCCCGGTCCTGCATTCTCCCCATATCCCCTGACTCCGCTATTTTTAAAAGCCCTATCTAGCTCTCTCTTGAAAGCATCCAGAGAACCTCCACCCAACTATAGTTACCCAACCAGATGCAACTAAATTTAAAGTAGCTCTTTCTTCCCAATAACCCTTTCTGGCTTAAGCCCTCCCTTCGCCACCTCCAGTTTAAATTCCATTTGGAATATTTTGGAAGACCAAGAAACCAAGAACCAAGAACCTGCCTCCACCGGCCTCTGAGGCAGAGAATTCCACAGACTCACAACTTTCTGTGAGAAAAAGTGTTTCCTCGTCTCCTTTTTTAATGGCTTACTCCTTATTCTTAAACTGTGGCCCCTGGTTCTGGACTCCCCCAACATCGGGAACATGTTTCCTGCCTCTAGCGTATCCAAGCCCTTAACAATCTTATACGCTTCAATGAGATCCCCTCTCATACTTCTAAACTCCAGAGTGTACAAGCCCAGCTGCTCCATTCTCTCAGCATATGATAGTCCCGCCATCCCGGGAATTAACCATGTAAACCTACGCTGCACTCCCTCAATAGCAAGAATGTCCTTCCTCAAATTAGGGGACCAAAACTGCACACAATACTCCAGGTGTGGTCTCACTAGGGCTCTGTACTACTGCAGAATTACCTCTTTGCTCCTATATTCGGTTCCTCTTGTTATAAAGGCCAACATGCCATTCGCTTTCTTCACTGCCTGCTGTACCTGCATGCTTACTTTCATAGACTGATGTATGTATGCGTGTGTGTGTGTATATACACACACACTGAACTTTTTTTTCTCATTTATTATGTTGTTTACAGTGCAATATGTTTACATATTCTGTTGCGCTGCTGCGAGTAAGATTTTTACTTGATCTATCTGGGACATATGACAAAAATGCACTCTTGACTCTTGAACGTACCTGACATATGAGCAATGGTTTCTGCTACGAGGTGATACCTCCTGCAAGATTATCAGTTCCACATACTCCTCATAGACGACTACTTTTAGAAGAGTAAGTGTTGATCTTCAAGAACAGAGCAGCAATAAATCTGAACCATTGAATACATCGATACAGTGTGATATTTGGATGATGTGATTTTTTAAGTTCTTGCTTGTTACACCTCTGAGTGAAAGCTCTTACCAGATGCCGTTCCCTCCTCCACTAGCCAGCGTAATCATCATGAAACAGGCCTATGATCACCTCTTGACTCCATCTTTTTACTCAAGATGGGTGTTTCTGTACATAATAAACATCAGGAGTTGCTAAATTTGCCAGACCCTAATTTGAGGAAGGACATTCATGGAATTGAACATGAGGATACTTAAGAGATCCCATTGTAAGTGGTTCATCGATGAATCTAAACGTTTGTCATTTCTTAATTACGGCAACTTGAATTTGCACTTCAAATCTCAGGAGTGTTAAGATCCAATATGAGTCCTTGATCACTGCTAGTTTAGTTTAGTTTAGTTTAGAGATACATCGCGGAAACAGGCCCCACCGAGTCCGCGCGGACCAGCAATCACCGCACACTACACCATCCTACACTAAGGACAATTTTTACATTTATACCAAGCCAATTAACAAAGATACAAAGATACAAAATACATTTATTATCACGTACAGCAATTGGTGTAGTGAAATTTGACTTGCCATTTTCAGCACCCCAATAAAAATAAGACACAACATTAAATAATTTAACAATAAACATAAAAACATCCCCCCACAATGGTTCCCACTGTGAGGGAAGGCAGCAAAGTCCAGTCCTATCCCCTGTTCACCCATGGTCGGGCCTATTGAGGCCTCCGCAGTCGCCTCTACGGCAGCCCGATGCGTACTGCGCATGTTGTTCCACTGTTTAAAAAGGGGTCTAAGAGTAAACCTAGCAATTATAGACCTGTTAGTTTGACGTCAGTGGTGGGGAAATTAATGGAAAGGATACTTAGAGATAATATATATAAGCATCTGGATAAACAGGGTCTGATTAGGAACAGTCAACATGGATTTGTGCCTGGAAGGTCATGTTTGACTAATCTTCTTGAATTTTTTGAAGAGGTTACTCGGGAAATTGATGAGGGTAAAGCAGTGGATGTTGTATATATGGACTTCAGTAAGGCCTTTGACAAGGTTCCTCATGGAAGGTTGGTTAAGAAGGTTCAATGGTTGGGTATTAATGGTGGAGTAGCAAGATGGATTCAACAGTGGCTGAATGGGAGATGCCAGAGAGTAATGGTGGATGGTTGTTTGTCAGGTTGGAGGCCAGTGACTAGTGGGGTGCCACAGGGATCTGTGTTGGGTCCACTGTTGTTTGTCATTTACATCAATGATCTGGATGATGGTGTGGTAAATTGGATTAGTAAGTATGCAGATGATACTAAGATAGGTGGGGTTGTGGATAATGAAGTAGATTTTCAAAGTCTACAGAGAAATTTATGCCAGTTGGAAGAGTGGGCTGAAAGATGGCAGATGGAGTTTAATGCTGATAAGTGTGAGGTGCTACATCTTGGCAGGACAAATCAAAATAGGACGTACATGGTAAATGGTAGTGAATTGAAGAATGCAGGTGAACAGAGGGATCTGCGAATAACTGTGCACAGTTCCCTGAAAGTGGAATCTCATGTAGATAGGGTGGTAAAGAAAGCTTTTGGTGTGCTGGCCTTTATAAATCAGAGCATTGAGTATAGAAGTTGGGATGTAATGTTAAAATTGTACAAGGCATTGGTGAGGCCAATTCTGGAGTATGGGGTACAATTTTGGTCGCCTAATTATAGGAAGGATGTCAACAAAATAGAGAGAGTACAGAGGAGATTTGCTACAATGTTGCCTGGGTTTCAGCAACTAAGTTACAGAGAAAGGTTGAACAAGTTAGGGCTTTATTCTTTGGAGCGCAGAAGGTTAAGGGGGGACTTGATAGAGGTCTTTACAATGATGAGAGGGATAGACAGAGTTGACGTGGATAAGCTTTTCCCACTGAGAGTAGGGAAGATTCAAACAAGGGGACATGACTTGAGAATTAAGGGACAGAAGTTTAGGGGTAACATGAGGGGGAACTTCTTTACTCAGAGAGTGGTGGCTGTGTGGAATGAGCTTCCAGTGAAGGTGGTGGAGGCAGGTTCGTTTTTATCATTTAAAAATAAATTGGATAGTTATATGGACGGGAAAGGAATGGAGGGTTATGGTCTGAGCGCAGGTATATGGGACTAGGGGAGAATACGTGTTCAGCACGGACTAGAAGGGTCGAGATGGCCTGTTTCCATGCTGTAATTGTTATATGTTATATGGTTATATGATGCTTCAAGCCCTCTCGCCGGATGATGGAACTCCGGCGTCGGCAGAACCCTCTCAGAGGCTTGGAGCGTCTGGAACAGACGCTTCCTCCCCGGAGACCGCGGCTCCCGAAGTCCACGGGCTGCACTGGTCGGAGCTCCACCACTGGCGATCTCAGCGAGAGATCCCAGGCTCCGCGGTGTTTAAAGTTCAGCGCCGCCCGCAGCTGGACGCTCCACAGACCGCAGCTCCGCAATGTTGGAGTCGGTGGTCTCAGCACTCCGGAGCCCACCGCAAGGCGACCCGGGTAAGGCATCGCCCGCTCCGTGATGGTGCTACAAACCTGTACGTCTTTAGAGTGTGGGAGTTCTTGAAGAAAGCCCAAGCAGATCATTGGGAGGAGTACAGACAAGCACCGGTAGCCAGGATCGAACCCGGGTCTCTGGTGCTGTAAGTGTTGTAAGGCAGTAACTTTACCGCTGCGCCACCATGCCGCCCCTATTGCTACTATTCAATGTGCAGTGAAGAGGATGGAAACAAACTGCTTGGTTAGTACGGGTATTCGGGGTTATGGGGAGAAGGCAAGAGAACGGTGTTGAGAGGGAAAGGTAGATCAGCCATGATTACATGGCACAGTTGAATAGCTTAAATCTAACCGTGTAACTTATGAAACTTCAACAGAATTAATAATAATATAATTCAAACTAATAAATGTAAACAGAGAGACAGAGAATAATAAACGTTCTGAATCATGAATGTCCTAGATGTCTCCTAAAGCAACTTTCTGTTTTGTTTCAAACTAATTTTGCTGACTCATTCATTTAAATTGAATCCCAGTTAACATTGATACACCTGACTCATGAGATCGATACATGCACCAGATATCTTTCAACCACCCTACGATCAATAAAATCTAATTCTTGTCAGGCTTAATTAGCCAATGTTGCTTCCCGTTAAAAAAGTAAGTCTTATATTTAGAAACCAATTTAAAATACAGTAGACTCAATAATATTAATTTCTTGACCGGCTTTCCATCCCCCACACATAGTTTCAAGAACTTTCATTTTTTTTGCACATTCTTGCATTTGAATTGCTAAGCAATGTCATTTCATTTTGATTGGCTAAGGATATACATTTAATTAATTTATCGTATTAAAATTCTTACTACTCAGCAGGAACAGCGTGATTGCTTTACCAAAATGGTTCAGGTTTATTGTTACGTGTATTGAGGTACAATTACCTCAGAGAGTATATTTGAAGTAGTTAGCTGAGAGCTAGCTGTAATGGCATCCATACTTATGTGACCTTTATTTTTGCATTCATAGTGTCATAGAGTCATAGAGTTTGGAAACGGGTCCTATGACCCAACTTGCCCACGCCGACCAACATGCCCCATCCATTCTCATCCCACCTGCCTGTATTTGGTCCATAGCCCTCTAAACCTATCCTATCCATGTACCTGTTCTTTTTTTTTAAACGTTGTGATGGTATCTGCCTCAGCTACCTCCTCTGGCAGCTCGTTCCATACACCTGCCACCCTCCTCCGTGTTGAAAAGTTATTCTTCAGATCCTATTAAATCTATTCCCCCTCACCTTAAACCTATGTTCTCTGGTTCACGATTCCCCTACTCTGTGCTTTTACCCAATCTATTCCTCTCTATGGTGGCACTGTGGCACAGCGCTTGCAGCGCCGGAGACCCGGGTTCGATCCCGACTGCGGATAGAAATAATAGAAATAGAAATAATTTAATTGCCACACAACCAAGGTCGGTGGAATTTGGGTTGCCAGCAGCGGTACAATAATAAAGAACACAACCACAATAAAACAATTTACACAAACATCCACCACAGCATTCATCACTGTGGTGGAAGGCACAGAGCTTGGCCAGTCCTCCTCCATTTTCCCCCGTGGTCGGGACCACCACCCTCCACAGCCGTTGCTGCGGGCGTCCAGATGGTAAGGGACAAAGTCAAAGTCAAGGTGAGTCCAGGATCGGCTCTTCCCAACCAGAGACCGCAGCTTCAGGCTGGTGTAGGCCGCAGGCCGGCGGTCAAAGTTTTAAAGTACCTGCCGTGCCGCAGCCGGAAGCACCGCAGTCTGCAGGGCCGGCGGTCGAAGCTCCCCTCCTGGGGTGATGTTAAGTCCATACCGCGCCCGCGGTAGAAGACGGCCGCGGGCTGGCGGTGGAAGCTTCTTCTTCCCCCCGGGTCCTCCACGAGGGATCCCGGGCTGTAGACGCCGCACCAGCTGGAGTTCTGCAGACTGCGGCTTCGGGCTGCCGGCTGCCGCGGGCCAGCGTAACGGAGCGCTCCCCTCCAGCGAGGTCTCACCCGCTCCGCGCCGAGAGTCCACGCTGTGCCCGCCGCTGAAGCTCCGGGCGCGTCTCCGGGAAAGTCCGCGCCGATCCTTGCTGTTAGGCCACGGGGGAGGCGACCTGAAAAAGTCGCCTCTCCATGGAAGAGGCGGCCGAAACGGTTTCCCCCTTACCCCCCCCACACCACCCCCCACACATAACACACAAAGAAACATTAAAAACACACTTTTAAACATACTAAAAAAAGAAAAGAAGTTGAAAAAAGACGGACACGCTGCCGACAGGCTGCTGCCAGTGCAGCGCCCCCATACCTGTATCTCTGTCTGTATGGAGTTTGTATAATCTCCCTGTGACCACATGTTTTCGCCCGAGATCTTCGGTTTTAGATTAGATTAGATTAGATTAGATTAGATAGCCTTTATTGTCATTCAGACCGAAGTCAGAACGAAATTGAAGCAGTCATACATACAATACAATACAATAAAAAAACAACAATAAACACATATTAACATCCACCACAGTGAGTCCACCCAACATCTCCTCACTGTGATGGAGGCAAAAGTCTTAGGTCTCCAGTCTCTTCCCTCCTCTTCTCCCTCTGCGCTGAGGCGATACCCCCCGGGCGATGTTACAACTGTCCCGCGGCTCAAACACCGCGGCCCGGGGTGGTCGAAGCTGCCGCCCACCAGTCCTGCTGACGCAGCCGCTGGCCCGCGGCTCAACCCCGGACAGGCCACCGCCGCCACAACGCCGTCCCAGCCACCGGAGCACCGTTCCAGCCCCGAGCCGTTTCCTCCCATACTTCAAAGACGTACAGACAGACGTACAGACATATTGGCTTGGTATTAGTGTAAATTGTTCCAAGTGCGTGTAGGATACTGTGCGGAGATCACTGGTCAGTGTGGACTCAGTGGGCGGAGGGCCTATTTCCGCGCTGTATCTCTAATCTAAAAAACGAAACTAAAAGATCACCCCTCATTCTTCAGTCTGAAGAAGGATCCTGATCAGAACGGTCGCCTATCCATGTTCTCCAGAGATGCTGTTTGACCCACTGAGTTACTCCAGCAGTTAAGGTCTTCATTACGTTCCCTGTTTTTTAAACTCTCATCACATGGAAGTAAGGTGCTCTTATTTGTAGGAAGAAACTGCAGATGCTGGTTGAAACCAAAGATAGACACAAAAAGCTAGAGTAACTCAGCGGGTCAGGCAGCATCTTTGGAGAAAAGGTATAGTCTGTAACTCGATTTCACCTCGCCCACAATTAACAATGGCCTGTGAACTTTATCATCATTACTGTTTTGCATATCTTTCATTCATTTGTTCTCCATCTCTCTACATCACTGTCTATATATTTTGTTTCCCTTTCCCCTGGCTCTCAGTTTGAAGAATGGTCTCGACCCGAAACGTCACCTATTCCTTTTCTCCAGAGATGCTGCCTGACCGGCTGAGTTAGCCCAGCTTTTTGTGGCTATCTTCGGTTCTTCCTATTTAGTCCATTCAGGCTCTTCATGATTTTATTGACTCTTCGGATGTTAGGACTCTTCTCGGCCTCCTTTGTTTCAAAGAAAACAACCACTTTTCCAATCTTTTCTCATGGTGTAATTTCTTTTCTGGTCCTGTTCGCACCTTAGCACCTTCTCCAGTGCAGACACATGTTCATCAGGAATGTGGTGATGAGAATGGCGGATGATGCTCAGGGTGTGATCTAGCAAGCTTTGTTTACTATTCCTGGAAAACCCTCACTTACATTTAATATTTTGACTAAATAAGGAAAGGATTCCATATGCCGTTTTAGCCACATTAACTACTTGCTGTTCGTAAGGATCTTTAGAGATACAGTGTAAAAACAGGCCCTTCAGCCCATCGAGTCCGCGCCGACCAGCACATTAACATTACCCTTGAACAAAGGTTTATGTGGAGAAGGCAGGAGAATGGGGTTGAGAGGGGAAAATAGATCAGCCTTGATCAAATGGCAGAGCAGACTCGATGGGCTGTACGGCCACATTCTGCTCCACAACGTACCTCGGTGACTGCCAATCACCCCCCCCCACCCCCCGGACACTTATTATCACTTATTATTATTTATTCAAATCATTTGCTATGTCGCTCTTCCAGGGAGATGCTAAATGCATTTCGTTGTCTCTGTACTGTACACTGACAATGACAATTAAAATTGAATCTGAATCTTGAATCTGAATCAAAGTATTATGGTCTTATTACAGGTATACCTTGCTTGGTGCTACTCCAGGATCAAGGAAAGAGCGTTCACATCGCGACTCTGTTTCCACCAATCTTTCCACCACCCCACACAAGAAGCACAAGATATCCCAAGGAGCGCAAGACACCATTGTATGCAGATGTCGAGAAGTGTGAACAATCTTCTAATCTTGTGATGTGGACTCGAAAAGAAGAAGTGTTATCCCGCATAGTGCCGCATCACTAATGCTCTTTCATTTTGGACTCTAATTTTTACCCCCCAAAATGAAGAGACTGCAGAATGGTAAAGTTTGTCCAAGCGGTGGAGGATGTACGTGGACCTACCCTCCACCACTTCAAACATGCTGACGTCCAATTCCTTAAAAGTCGTGCGGCACGGTGGCGCAGCGGTAGAGCAGCTGCCTTACAGCGCCAGAGATCCATGTTCGATCCTGACTGAGGGCGCTGTCTGTACAAGGAGCTACGGAAGGATCCTGACCGGAATTCCACCTATCCATGTTCATTAAAGAACCTATTAATCCCCCGGCATTCCGTAAAGCCAAGGTTGAGATTTCGTTTGGAAATACAGCCTGGAAACAGGCCCTTCGGCGCACCAAGTCCACGCCGACCAACGATCACCTGTTCACATTACTTCTGTGCTTTCCCACTTTCGCATCCACTCCCCCCTGAACACCAGGGACAACGTACAGGCCAATTAACCTACAAACCTGCATGTCTTTAGGATATAAGAGGAAACCGGAGAAAACCCACGAGTTCATAGGAAAAATTGAATTTTCCAGAAATGGATTACATAATTCAATCTGAAGAAGGGTCATAGAAACATAGAAACATAGAAAATAGGTGCAGGAGTAGGCCATTCGGCCCTTCGAGCCTGCACCGCCATTCAATATGATCATGGCTGATCATCCAACTCATACCTGCCTTCTCTCCATACCCCCTGAACCCTTTAGCCACAAGGTCCACATCTAACTCACTCTTAAATATAGCCAATGAACTGACCTCAACTACCCTCTGTGGCAGAGAATTCCAGAGATTCACCACTCTCTGTGTAAAAATTGTTTTTCTTTTCTCGGTCCTAAAAGATTTCCTCCTTATCCTTAAACTGTGACCCCTTGTTCTGGACTTCCCCACAATCTTCCTGCATCTAGCCTGTCCAACCCCCTAAGTTTCTATAAGATCCCCCCTCAATCTTTTAAATTCTAGCGAGTACAAGCCGATTCTATCCAGTCTTTCATCATATGAAAGTCCTGACATCCCAGGAATCAGTCTGGTGAACCTTCTCTGCACTCCCTCTATGGCAATAATGTCCTTCCTCAGATTTGGAGACCAAAACTGTACGCAATACTCCAGGTGTGGTCTCACCAAGACCCTGTACAACTGCAGTAGAACCTACCTGCTCCTATACTCAAATCCTTTTGCTATGAATGCTAACATACCATTCGCCTTCTTCACTGCCTGCTGCACCTGCATGCCTACTTTCTACCCGGCTGGTAGGAGGGTAAACAGTCCATGGTTGGGGTGAGAGCAGTCCTTGGCGATGCTGAGCGCCCTCCGCAGACAACGCTTGCTTTGGACAGACTCAATGGAGGGGAGCGAGGAACCGATGATGTGTTGGGCAATTTTCACCACCCTCTGCAATGCTTTCCGGTCAGAGACAGAGCTGTTGCCATACCATACTGTGATACAGTTGGTAAGGATGCTCTCGATGGTGCAGCGGTAGAAGTTCACCAGGATCTGAGGAGACAGATGGACCTTCTTCAGTCTCCTCAGGAAGAAGAGACGTTGGTGAGCCTTCTTGACCAGAGTTGAGGTATTGTGGGTCCAAGAGAGGTCATCGGAGATGTTGACCCCCAAGAACCTGAAGCTGGAAACACGTTCCACCTCCGTCCCGTTGATGTGGATGGGGGTGTGCGTGCCGCCCCTAGACTTCCTGAAGTCCACAATGAGCTCCTTGGTCTTCTTGGAGTTAAGGGCCAGGTTGTTGTCAGCGCACCATGCTGCTAGGAGCTGGGCCTCCTCCCTATTGGCCGGCTCATCATTGTTGCTGATGAGGCCAATCACTGTTGTATCATCTGCATACGTGATGATGGTGTTAGTACCATGTACGGGTGTGCAGTCGTAGGTGAAGAGGGAGTAGAGGAGGGGGCTCAGCACACAGCCCTGTGGAACGCCGGTGTTCAGGGTTGTGAGGGTTGAAGAGGTGTGCTTGTCTAACCTAACAGACTGGGGTTCCTAAAGCTTTTTGTGTCTATCTTCGGAACACTTCTGGTAACAGCAGTAGCGCCTGCTTCCTGTCACTGATCCATTCTTGAACATTTACCGGATGCCATGCTTCTAAGGTCACAGCGCTCATCAACCCTCCTTGCTACCTCCGACAAAATTCAATAATTTATCCAACAAATCCATGGTGACTGTCATTGGTAAATCAGCACCTTTCTTAATGAAGCTTTCTTAATCAACCCTTGGAATTGAGTCCAGCAATTTGCCTGCAATTGAAGCCAAGTAAAAGGTAATGTAATTATCCAATTTATTTCTTTATCTGTTTTTAAACCACCGCTACATATCTGGAATTGTTCAATTCAATCGAATTTGCTTGATGGCATAAAAATGATTGTCGGAACCTCTTTGTTTTCTTCCATAGGTTTTTTTTTTAGAATGTTGATAAATATATTTCCCATGGAATTGGAAATTAAAAATGTCACATTAGGTATGGATTGGTGTGGATATTTTGTGGAGGAGGATAGAAGATCGCTCATATTTCTAACTGAGGTATTTAGTTACAAACAATACACATTAAAAAAAAAAGATTAGAGCCGCCTTTGCAGAAACTGTTTCCCTATTTTGGGGTGGCATAGTGGCACAGTGGTAGAGTTGCTGCCTCACAGCGCCAGAGAACCGGGTTCAATCCTGACCACAGGTGCTGTCTGTACGGTGTTTGTACTTTCTCCCTCCGACAGCGTGGGTTTTCTCCAGGTACTCCAGCTTCCTCCCACACTGAAAGATTTGGTTAGTGTACGGGGTGATCGCTAGTAGGCGAGGACTCATTGGGTCGAAGGGCCTGTTACTGCGCTGTATCTCTAACGTAAAGTCTAAAGTCTAATCATGACCATTGCAATCTTATTAATAAAGAATATTAATCATCATTTTAAATAGCTCCCTGTATTAAATGCTAAATAATGCTTCATTATGTAGAACTTTAATTTGTCACGCCATAGAGCTGCTAACCACAACAAACACTCTTTCACAACTCATTTCCATTTTTGAAACATAACATTTTGTTTCCTATTTTTTAAGATTAAATTAAAATGTGCTAAACTAGGAATGCGTGCCTCATTTTTAACAATTGAAAAATAATCATATTTGAAGAGTTTAATGACTTAATTAGAGATAATTATTTGATACAATTCCTTGTGTTCAATGAAAGTTCTGCGTTTGTGTTTAGTTTTATGGTCACGTTCATTTGATATAGCATGTCTGCTCCGTTTAGTTTCATTTGAGTTTGGTTTATTGTCACATACACCAAGTTACAGTGAAAACCTTTTGTTGCGTGCTAACCAGTCAGCGGAAAGACAATACATGATTAAAATCAAGCCATTCACAGTGCACAAATACATGATAAGGGAAATAATGTTTAGTGCAAGATAAAGTCCAGATAAAATCCAAGTCAATTTATATTCTCATTAAAGATAATCCAAGGGTCTCCAATGAGGTAGATGGAGTTATAGATTCACAGAGGGATACAGTGTGGAAGCAGCCCTACGGCCCAACTTCCCCACACCAGCCAACATGTCCCAGCTACACTAGTCCCACCTGCCTGCGTTTGGACAATATCCCTCCAAACCTGTCCTATCCATGTACCTGTCTAACTGTTTCATAAACATTGGGATAGTCCCAGCCTCAACTACCTCCTCTGGCAGCTTGTTCCATACATACACCACCCTTTGTGTGAGAAAATTACCCCTCAGATTCATATTAAATCATTTCCCCTTCACCTTAAACCTATGCCCTCTGGTCCTCCATTCCCCTACTCTGGGCAAGAAATTGTGCATCTACCCTATCCATTCCTCTCATGATTTTATACACCTCTATAAGATCACCCCTCATCCTCCTGCACTCCAAAGAACAGAGTCCCAGCCTACTCAACCTCTCCCTGTAGGTCATACTCTCTAGTCCTGGCAACATCCTCGTGAATCTTCTCTGCACCCTTTCCAGATGGCAGGCCATGACTGCTCTCCAGTTGTTCAGCTGCCTGATAACAGCTGGGACAAAACTGGAGACAAGAAGAGCTTCTGTAATGATTTTGATGTCAGGCTCCAAAACAAAAGTAGCTTTAGATTAGCATTGTATAACATTTGAATAAAATGAGAATATGAAATATTGGCTCCATACCAAAACACCCGAAAGGACCATAGATTTATGATTGTGTATGATTATTATATAATTATTTACGTGCTGTTCACCGAGTCTATATTATCACGAAAAGACTGAGACATTTAAGAAACAGATAGACAGGTACATGGATAGGACAGGGTTGGAGGGATTAGATTAGATTTACTTTATTGTCATTTAGACCTTTCGGTCTGAACGAAATGTTGTTGCCTGCAGCCATACATGTAATAATAACAACACACAAACACAAATTAACATCCACCACAGTGAGTTCACCAAACACCTCCTCACTGTGATGGAGGCAAAAGTCTTAGAGTTACTGTCTCTTCCTTCCTCTTCTCCCTCTGCGCCGAGGCGATACCCCACCGGGCGATGGTATCAGTCCCGCGGTTCAAGCTCCGCGGCCCGGGGGTGGTCGAAGCTGCCGCCCTCCAGTCCAGCGGACGCAGCTGTTGCAACGGGAGCTCCGGAAAACAGACACCAGCCTGTGACCTGCGAGCTCCCGACTATGTCGTCCACTGGCCCGCAGCCGAGCCCCGGATCCAGGTCGCCGCCGCCAGAACGACGTCTCAGCCGCCGGAGCACCGTCTCAGCAACAACGATGAGTCGGCCGAGCTGCCCGCACGGGAGTGTCTCAGCCCCGCGCTGTCCGCCCTCACCGGAGCGCCGAGTCGTGCCAATATGGACCAAACACAGGCATGGTTGGGACTAGTGTAGCTGGGACATGTTGGCCGGTGTGGGCAAGTTGGGCCGAAAGGCCTGTTTCCACACTGTGATACTTTATGTCTCTATGACACTGACTTCAGCTGTGAAATAAAAATAAAGTTGACCTATTTTACTTTCAAAGACCTCAATATGTACAGCAAAATAAAGACCCGAGGCATTATTCTATTATTCCACCATTGAATTTCACAATCCCACCATGTTCAAAAGTCATAAGTGTTTCTCCTTCTAAGCATCCAGCCGAATCAATGAATGCCGATGATACAAATAGATATCTGCTGAAGAGAATCCACTTGAAATGGTGTCAATACAAAACACAACTGAAGGCCCATCATTTACTGTATCCCAGTAGCCAGCAATTTGATGGCAGAAGGTGGCAGAATAAAATGCCATAATTGACTTTTGTCTCATATCCAGCTGAAATATGACTGGAAGAGTGGATGCAAGGATATTCAGAGTACCAAAGATAGACATAAAGTGCTGGAGTAACTCAGCGGCTCAGGCAGCATCTCTGGAGGGAAAGGAATATGTGATGTTTGGGGTTGGGCCTGACCCGCTGAGTTATAGTCACACAATGTGGAAACAGGCCCTTCGGTTCAACTTGTCCACACCAGCCAACATGTCGCATCGACACTAGTCCCACATGCTTGCGTTTGGTCCATATCCCTCCAAGCCAGTCCTATCCATGTACCTGTCTAACTGTTTCTTAAATGTCCAAATCTTTTCATGACACGGTGGACAGCACCTAAAATATCTGCCTCAACTACCTCCTCCCGCAGCTCATTCCATATACCCGCTGCCTTTTGTGTGAAAAAGTTAGCCCTTAGGTTCCAATTAAATCTTTCCCCCTTCACCTTAAACCTATGTCCCATGGTTCTCGATTCCTCTACTCTGGTCAAGCGACTCTGTGCGTCTAACCGATCAATTCCTCTCATGATTTTACATAGATGATTTTATTCATGATTTTATAAGGGTGGTCATGGTGGTGCAGCGGTAGAGTTGCTGCCTTACAGCGCTTGCAGCACCAGAGACCCGGGTTCGATCCCGACTACGGGTGCTGTCTGTACGGAATTTGTACCTTCTCCCTGTGACCTGCGTGGGTTTTCTCCGAGATCTTCGGTTTCCTCCCACTCTCCAAAGACATACAGGTTTGTAGGTTAATTGGCTTGGTGAATGTAAATTGTCCCAAGTGTGTGTAGGATAATGTTAATGTGCGGGGATCGCTAGTCGCTGCAGAATCGGTGGGCCGAAGGGACTGTTTACACGCTTTATCTCTAAACTAAACTAAACTAAATCTATATAAGATCACCCCTCACCCTCCTGTTACTCCGGCACTTTGTGTCTACCTTTGGTATAAACCAGCATCTGCAGTTCTTTGTTTCTACATGTTCAGAGTACCACTGGCAATTTCATTTCACCACATGCTTCCCTGTGGGTTGTGAAGGACTGCTGAAGGACTGCTTTGCACATGTAGATATGATTTTGTTTACTTTTTGTATTGATACCAAAAAATACTGCAATCTAGTTTAAAATTGGAATCACTGATTTAATGATGCAATATACGTTTCCACAACCGCTGTGAGGTGACTTAAGAGTGGTCTCACCCCTCTTTAATTTCCCACTGGTTACTGGAATCACCTTATTAAAATCAGATTAAAAGTACTTCTGGGAGTTTCTGGACTGCTTGTTAATGCCATTAAAAGCCAACAGGGTAACCATTTAACTGGCATCCTGGATACTGTTTAAGTGCCCTCATGCATCAATGCACAAAGTTCCAATTTAGAATCTTTCCTGTAATTACAAAAGACATTTGATAGGACTTGGGCGAGTTTAGTTTAGTTTAGATTAGAGATCCAAATCTGGCGACCTTGGCGAAAGATCCCAGGGCTTCGCGATGTTAAAGCCAGCGCCGCCGCGGCTGGAAGCTCCGCAGACCACAGCTCCACGGCGTTAGAGTCGGCTGTCCCAGCACTCCGGAGCTCCAGACAGCGACCCGGGAAAAGGCATCGCCCGCTCCGCGATGACACCTCAGTGCTGCACCGCCGCTGAAGTTGCAGCTCGAAGCTGAGCATTCCGTACATGAAGAAGGGTTTCGGCCCGAAACGTCGCCTATTTCCTTCGCTCCATAGATGCTGCTGCACCCGCTGAGTTTCCCCAGCAATTTTGTGTACCCTCGATATTCCAGCATCCGCAGTTCCCTTTTGAACATTCCGTACATCTCGTTCAGTACCTTCACCCCCTGTTTAGTCCCTTCACTTCTATTTTGACTTTGCCCCTTTACCATAGATTTTACTTCATACTTCCGAGATACAGCGTGGAAACAAGCCCTTCGGCCCATCGGGCCTGTGCCAGGGATCCCCGCACACTAACACTATCTTACACCCACTAGGGACAATTTTTACATTTACCAAGCCAATTAACCTGCAAACCTGTATTTCTTTGGAGTGTTGTAGGAAACCGAAGATCTCCGGAGAAAAAACCCCACGCAGGTCACGGTGACGGGGAGAACGTAAAACTCCGTAGTCAGGATCGAACCAGGGTCTCCGGCGCTGCTTTCGTTGTAAGGCAGCATGTCTATCGCAGCGCCACCGTGACTTTTCTCATTTCACGAGAGAGTTAGATATAGATCCTAGGGCTAACGGAATCAAGGGATATGGGGAGAAAGCAGGGACATGGTACTGATTCTTGGTGATCAGCCATGATCATATTGAATGGCGGGCACTGGCCTACTCCTGCACCTATTTTCTATGTTTCTATTTTTTACCTGATTTCATAAGTCTGTGCATCTTATAATCCTGGGGGGGGGCATGAATTTGGTAGTTCCATTCTTAATTTGACTGGGGACCCATTTTCCCTGAACCCCTTCAATAACAATCTTGAATACCCTCCCTTGGCTCCGGGGCTGATTTAACCAGACGTAATTGTTTCCAGTTTACTTTCTTGACATTTCTCAGTAAAGATAGCCTTACCCCGGTCTCACGCCTTCACTTCTATTTTGACTTATCCTTTCTACTTATCCACCTATCACTCTCCAGGACGCCTTCAACGGATGTTGCTGCAACGCAAAAAGTATGACAACCTTCTGACCTACAAGCGTGGTAACCCCGCTGATACTCTCTCGCATGCACCCCCGAAAGACCTGCGAGGGTCCGCCTTCACCGGATGACGACTTTATAATAATTACTGTGTCTTTTATTCCCTCGTCCTGTGTGGAGGACCTGGTTTCCCACATTGCTACTGATAGTACCTTACAGTCGCTCACCACCGTCATTAAGCGCGCGCGGCTGGCCAGACAAGCACTACAATGTACCGCTGCCATTTCGGCCCTTCTTTGCCGTCCATGATGAGTTAGTACTACAAGATGGTATTATTGTAAAAGGCCACAAGGCTTCGCTACACAGCAAGTATTTTAACGCTGTCCATGCAGGGCCCCCTGGCATTGAAGCAACTGCCCAACATGCAAAAAACATGTTTTACTGGCCTGGTATGGCTGAATACATTCTCGAGAATGTGGCATCCTGTGCAGTGTGTAACAGCTTGGCAGCTCATCAACAAAAGCAACCGTACATGAAGAAGGGTTTCGGCCCGAAACGTCGCCTATTTCCTTCGCTCCATAGATGCTGCTGCACCCGCTGAGTTCCTCCAGCAATTTTGTGTCACTTCCCTCACACCCGGCTCCAGCCCTCCCATGGTCTACAGTGGCAACTGACATATTTGTGTGGCATGGCACCCAGTAGGAGGTCCTTCTGCAGTTGTACAGAGCCCTAGTGACACCACACCTGGAGTATTGTGTGCAGTTTTGGTCCCCTAATTTGAGGAAGGACATTCTTGCTATTGAGGGAGTGCAGCGTAGGTTTACAAGGTTAATTCCCGGGATGGCGGGACTGTCATATGCTGAGAGAATGGAGCAGCTGGGCTTGTACACCCTGGAGTTTAGAAGGATGAGAGGGCATCTCATTGAAGCGTATAAGATTGTTAAGGGCTTGGACACGCTAGAGGCAGGAAACATATTCCCGATGTTGGGGGAGTCCAGAACCAGGAGCCACAGTTTAAGAATAAGGAGTAAACCATTTAAAACGGAGACGAGGAAACACTTTTTCTCACAGAGAGTAGTGAGTCTGTGGAATTCTCTGCCTCAGAGGGCAGTGGAGGCAGGTTCTCTGGATGCTTTCAAGAGAGAGCTAGATAGGCCTCTTAAAAATAGCGGAGTCAGGGTATATAGGGAGAAGGCAGGAACGGGGTACTGATTGGGGATGATCAGCCATGATCGCATTGAATGGCGGTGCTGGCTCGAAGGGCCAAATGGCCTACTCCTGCACCTATTGTCTATTGTCTATTATCTCCCCCGTCTCCATCTTGGGTTCACCTGCTCACCGTTTATTTTCAAGGCAGACCCGAGCCACGGTGCCTGTTGCAGATCAGGCATTGATCCCACAGGTCATCCCATCATCGGAAGTCCAGTCCAGTGGTATGTCAAAACAAGTAGACCACCATTAAGCAAGGGGCAGGTGGTTCATTTGCAAACTGACAAAGTTCATGACCATATCAGTGTAATTTCTGGAACTGCCTCCGAGCCACGCTCATATTTGGTCAATGCTGATGACAGCACCTACAGACGAAACAGGCAACATATAATGCCTGTGAATCAGCCAGCTCCACCTCCATATTATCCAGACCGTACAAGTGTACTTCCGTTCACATCCAGCGGCATCGGTCCGCCTGTACCAGCAAAACAACCTACTTCTGAAACGGCTACTCTGCCCATGGCGACGCCTCCTCTGCCTGTGCCAAAGTCCCCTGTTTCATCACCGGAAATGCCGTTTCAAGCTCCGCCACCACTGACTCTGTCCCCGGTGGCGAAAAACGGAAATGGTTTATATCGCAGACATGCTGGTCGTGTTTGCAAGCCCACCGTGAAGTACCCGGGCTACGTTTGACTTTCCTCCAGCTTATTATCAACTGCTGTGCATGACTTATTTAGTCAATGGTTTTGTACTGACATTTAATTCTTTAACAGGGAGGATGTAGATCAGTGTCACTCATGTTATGAGTCATACTTTGTAGCCACGCCCACTGGTTTAATAGAAAGCCCTTTTCCCTTTCTTCCCCAGTCTTGAGTAGTGTGTTAAGATGCATCTGTTTTAGCAATTCTCCAGATCTTAGTTTAGAGATGCGGAGTGGAAATCAGCTCACCGGCTCCGCGCTGACCAGCGATCTCCGCACACCTGCACTATCCTACACAATTCACCATTTAAGCCAATTAACCTGAGTGGGAGGAAACCGGAGCTCGCGGAGAAAACCCATGGCGTCACGGGGAGAAGGTAAAACTCCGTACAGGCGGCACCCGTAGTCAGGATGGAACCCGGGTCTCTGGCACTGTAAGGCAGCAACTCTGACGCTGCGCCACCGTGCTAGCCTCATCAGTCATTATATTTCTGGTATTGCAAACGAAAAAAGGAAGAACTCACACCAATACGACAAGTGGTTAGCTCAGCCTAATGGAAATTTATCCGATTCTCCCTTAATTAGGCACGGATTATTTTTTAAATCAAAACAATTTATAGCTAATTTCCCAACTGGAAATATAGAAATAACATGTAAAGCGTGGGAGTGGCTTCTTCGTGTCTGAGGAATGGGATGAGGATGTGACGTGTTTCGTGCTCATATCTGACTTAAAATTGCGCACACACTCCCAGTTATGTTACCTATCCTATCCATGGAGCTTGTTGGGGAAAATATTCACTGAGCCCTGATTAAGAGCAAATTTATTGTCGACAGAGCATTGGGAGAATAGTCAAGACAATAGACAATGGACAATAGGTGCAGGAGTAGGCCATTCGGCCCTTCGTTCCAGCACCACCGTTCAATGTGATCGTGGCTGATCATCCCCAATCAGTACCCCGTTCCTGCCTTCTCCCCATATCCCCGACTCTGTTATCGTTAAGAGCCCTATCGAGCTCTCTCTTGAAAGTATCCAGAGAAGCGGCCTCCACCACTGGCAGAGAATTCCACAGACTCACAACTCTCTGTGAGAAAAAGTGTTTCCTCGTCTCCGTTATAAATGGCTTACCCCTTATTCTTAAACTGTGGCCCCTGGTTCTGGACTCCCCCAACATCGGGAACATGTTTCCTGCCTCTAGCGTGTCCAAACCCTTTATAATCTTACATGTTTCAATAAGACTACCTCTCATCCTTCTAAATTCCAGAGTATACAAGCCCAGCCGCTCCATTCTCTCAGCTTCTGACAGTCCCGCCATCCCGGGAAGACCCCCACGGTCTATGAGCACCTTCTCCCCGAGTGATCCTTACAGCTGGTTTATATATGTTTTATCATCAAATAATGTCAGGCATTTACATTATCTGGGGAGGGGCCAGTCAACCCCATAGCAACTCCCGAGCCAATCAATCCACTGGCAACTTCTTAGCCAATCATCCCTTAGCAACTTAGTAACATAATCATGTTTTTTCCATCATTGTATCTATATTTCGTATCTATATTTTGGCTATTGCAGGCACTCAGATCTTTGCTCAGCATCTGGCTGCGTGATTTAGTTATGCACCATTCTCCACTGAGACATTTAGCCAGCAAAGCTAATGGTCAGTAGGCAATGGTCAGTTGGGCAGCCACTGTGGCGCAGCGGTAGTTGCTGCCTCACAGCGTATGCAGCGCCGGAGACCCGGGTTCGATCCTGACTACGGGTGCTGTCTGTACGGAGTTTGTACATCCTCCCCATGATCTGAGTGGGTTTTTTCCGAGATCTTCGGTTTCTTCCCACACTCAAAAGACGTACATGTTTGTAGGTTAATTAGCATGTTAAATTGTAAAAATTCTCAATATACAAAATGATTAATGGAAAAAAGAAATAATGAAGATTAAATGTGCTCACTGTATTTTAATTCTGATGGGACCAATCTGCCTGGATTCCATTGTATGAGTTTAGTTTAGTTTGGTTCATTATTATCACGTGTACCGAGGCACAGTGAAAAGCTTTTGTTGTGTGCTATGCAGTCAATGAAAAGACTGTACACGCTTATAATCAAGTTGTCCACAGTGTACAGATAAAGAATAAAGGGTACACTATTTAATGCATCTGGTAAAGACCGATAAAGATAGCTTAAAGGACTCCAATGAGGTAGATGGGAGGTCTAGTCTGCACTCATAAGATCATAAGTGATAGGAGCAGAATTAAGCCATTTGGCCCATCAAGTCTACTCCGCCATTCAATCATGGCTGATTTATCTCTCCCTCCTAACCCATTCTCCTGCCTTCTCCCCATAACCTCTGACACCTGTACTAATCAAGAATCTATCTATCTTTGCCTTAACAATATCCACTGACTTGGCCCCCACAGCCTTCTGTGGCAAAAAAAATCCACAGATTCACCACCCTCTGACTAAAGAAATTCCTACTCATCTCCTTCCTAAAAGAACGTTCTTTAATTCTGAGGCTATGACCTCTCGTCGTAGATCCTCCACCAGTGGAAACATCCTCTCCACATCCACTCTATCCAAGCCTTTTTTACGATTCGGTAAGTTTCAATGAGTTCCCCCCTCATCCTTCATCCCATAAACTGCAGTGAGTACAGGCCCAGTGTCATCAAATGCTCATCATATGTTAACCTACTCGTTCCTGGGATCAGTCTTGTAAACCTCATCTGGACCGTCTCCAGAGTCAGAACAATGTTCTAAATGCGGCCTGACCAGGGCCTTATAGAGCCTCTGCATTACACTCCAGCTGGTGAGAGGACGGTTCAGTTGCCTGATAACTGCTGGGAAGAAAATGTCCCTGAATCTGGATCTGTGCGTTTTTGCTTAAGTTTGGTTGCATAGTAAAATCTACACCGGTGTCTAATTAGATGAGAAACTTTATTCTGATTACTTATAAAATTTGGCTCGCATTTTGAATATTATTCAATATGACAAACATTGATCTGCAAGTCAATGGTTAGTTAAGTTTATGGACGGGTGACAATCATAGGTAAAAATTTTAAGGTAAAAACTCACTGATGTATTGCAGTGTCAATAATGTTTAAAGTTTCACGCACTTTGGCAGATTATTTTGCCAATGGTATTTTTTAATAACAAGACTTCAAATTCCCCAGCACTGGTTTTACTTCATGGACATTCCAAACCAAATGAAAATTCCAATCAGTTATGCAAGGTCGATACTTAATTGACTAATTGTATCTCCAGTAATGTATCATCACTGTAACCACATATCTGGACGATCAAATCAAATTTAGGTTCACATTGCAGCTGATTGATTGAACAGAAAATGTTATCTGACTATCTCAAATTATAACCAACATTATAAATGCTATTTTTATTGCAATTCCGTAAATCTTCAGAAAAGCAAAAATGCAGTTGAAGCACCTTCTGAAAAGCATTCTGGAAATTATACCCCAACCAACTTTCTAACAATCTTTATGCTAGTTTAGTTTAGTTTAGTTTAGTTTAGTTTAGTTTAGTTTAGTTTAGTTTAGTTTAGTTTAGTTTAGTTTAGTTTAGTTTAGTTTAGTTTAGTTTAGTTTAGTTTAGTTTAGTTTAGTTTAGTTTAGTTTAGTTTAGTTTAGTTTAGTTTAGTTTAGTTTAGTTTAGTTTAGTTTAATTTAGTTCAGTTTAAGGATGTGGTGGCTCGACTCACTGTTGCAGCGGTCCCTGCAGCCTGTCTGTCTTTTTTTATTTTTTGTCCAGTTAAATATAGTTGTCCGTGTTTTTTAATACTTTTTTTAACTGTGTATATGTGGGGGGCGGGGGGGGGGGGGGGGGGGGGGAGGAGAAAACTTTTTAAAATCTCTTCCCTGCACGGGAGACCCGACCTTTTTCCTGTCGGGTCTCCGTTGTCGTTGGGGCCTAGCACCGCGGAGCGGCCTCCAGTCGGAACGACCTGGGGGCTCCAGTCGCGGAGCTGCGGACTCACCATCTGGCCGGTCTCGGAGTGTGGGGAGCGGTGGTGGATCGCTGCTGCGGCCCGACTCCGGGAGCTCGCGGGTCCTGGTGGGAGACCACTTTTCGGAGCTCCCGCAACGCAACTTCTCCAGCCCATGTCCCGGGGTTGGAGCGACCCGGAGCGCTGCCGTACATCGCCCGGCGTGGCTTTAATGGCCGCGGGATATTCCAGCGCCCGCCGGGGGCTCCAACTTTGTGACTTTTGGGCCTGGAGCGGGGCCGTACATCGCCCGGCGTGGCCTAAAATGGCCGTGGGACTCATCATCGCCCGCCTGGGGCTTCGACATCGGGAGAGAAATGGTGCAGGGGAGAGAAAAGACTTTGCCTTCCATCACAGTGAGGAGGACATTCACTGTGATGGATGTTTGTGTAAATTGAATTGTTTGTATTTCTTGTAGGAATTGTCTTTGTTTGTATGGCTGTGGAAACGGAGTTTCGTTTGAGCCTCACTGAGATTCAAATGACATGTAATAAATATTGTATTGTATTGTATTGTTTAGTTTAGTTTAGTTTTGAGATACAGCGCGGAAACAGTCCCTTCGTCCCACTGAGTCCACACCGACCAGCGTTCCCTGCACATTAACACTATCCTACAAGGGACAATTTACAATTTTACCGATGCCAACGTCTTTGGAGTGTAGGATAAAACCAGAGCTCCCAGAGCAAACCACAGGTCATGGGGAGAACGTCCAAACTCTGTTCAGACAGCAACAGTAATTAGGATCGAACCCGGGTCTCTGATGCCTTAATACTTCAGAAGTGGCAAGGTTAACAACTTTACCAGGGATCATTAAACAAGATAAGAAACCATTCTTTATAGATCCATGCTGTGAAATGGAGTCACAACAAACTGCAGATGCTAGTTTTAAAAAAAAGATACACATAGTGTTGGAGTAACTCCGCCGATTAGCCAGCCTCTCTGGAGAACATGGATAGGTGATGGTCTCAGGTCAGGACCCTGCTTCAGACAGTCTGAATAAGGAACCAAACCTGAAAAGTCACCTATCCATGTTCTCCCGAGATGCTGGCTAACCCGCTGAGTTACTCCAACACTTTGTGTATCTTTTTGTTTGAACTAGCATCTGCAGTTCGTTGTGCTTTACTACAACACGTCGTATCTCTTTATTGGGGGTATGGAATGTCCTTTCTGGTTTTACAAATGCTCATTGTCACTGACAGAGTAAACCAAGTACTTTCTTCTCTCAGGCACTATCTGTGATCCAGCCTCAACTACAAAACCAGCTTCAATTTATCAGGCCGTGTCCATTGAAGAGCCTTAGAAAAAACAAACATTGCCTTAGATGTCAATGCACATATTCCAATCAATTGACCAGCTAAAATTCTCACTCAATATATTCAAGAAATGTATTGACGTTTTGGACTGGGACAGGTTTGGAGGGATATGGACCAAGCAAGCACAGGCAGGTGGGACTAGTGTAGCTTGGACATGTTGGCTGTAGTGGGCAAGTTGGGCCAAGTATGTCCAAATGTATGTTTTAGTGTCTCTCGGCATGTCTTATGTGGGAGGTGGTGGGGGGGAAGAGGGGGAAACTGTTTTCAGTCAACTACCTCGACGGAGATGAGACTTTATTCCTTGTCGTTTCTTCGCCTCCCCTCTCGCGGCCTAACAACTTGGATTGGTGCGGCCTTTCCCGGAGTCGGGCCCAGAACTTCAGCAGCGGGTGCAGCGTGGACTTTCCATCACGGAGCGGGTCGATCCCTTGCCAGGGGATCGCCAGAGTAAAGCTCCGATCACTGGCCTGCTGCCTATAACATCCTGAAGCCTCGGTCTGCGGAGCTCCTAGCAGCAGGCATGGAGTGGATTTACCATCGCGGAGCAGACCGATCCCTTGCAGGAGAAAAACTCCGGCCGCCGGCTTGCGGCCTATAACATCCTGAAGCCGCAGTCACCAGTGAGGAAGTGGCCGATTCGGGAACAGTGTTCGCGAGTGTGTTCGATCTGTCCCGACGTCGGAGTTTCGACCATCCCGACGAGGGGACTATCGGGCTGTCCGTAGCGGAAACTACAGAGGGTCAAGGCCCCTGACCATGGGTGAACAAAGGAGGAAGTGAATGAACTTTATTGCCTTCCATCACAGTGAAGAATGCTGTGGTGGATGTTTATGTCAAATTCTATTGTGTGGCTGCATGGTACTCATTTCACTGTACATTAATTGGTGCTTGTGACAAATAAATGTGAACCTTGAACCTTGAACATGTTGGCTGGTGTGGGCAAGTTGGGTCGAAGAGCCTGTTTCCACACTGTATCACTCTATTACTCTATGACTGTTTAAGTACAACATCAAATTATTGCCTTTTTCATAAAATGACCTTCGGACTATCTTGGATCGGACTTTATCACGTAACTACACCGTGAATCACTCGATTGTAATCATGTGTTGTCCTTCCGCTGACTGGTTAGCACGCAACAAAGGCTTTTCACTGTACCTCGGTACATGTGACAATAAACTATGAAAAACTGAAATGGTAAAAATGTGAGGCACATGATATGTCACTAGGCTATTATCTAAGTCATCAAACAACTTCTAAGAAATGTATGAAGGTCTCCAATATTGACCCTGTATGCTTTCCCATCTATTTAGTTCAGAGATATGGCACAGAAACAGGCCCTTCGGCCCACCGGGTCCGCACCGACCAGCGATCCCTGCATATTAACACTATCTTACACACACAAGGGACAATTTACACTTATACAAAGTCAATCAACCTACAAACCTGTACATCTTTGCAGTGTGGGAGGAAACCGAAGATCTCGGAGAAAACCCTCGTGGTCACAGGGAGAACGTACAAACTCCGTACAGATCAACTCAGGATCGAACCCGGGTCTCTGGTGCTGCAAGCTCTGTAAGGCAGCAACTCTACCGCTGTGCCACTGTGCCGCCACTTCTGCCGCTATTCTTTGGACTTGGTAAACAACAAGCAAAGTAGCACTTCTGCTTGCCTTGTTGTTGGCTGGCATAAACATGATGGGCTGAAGGGCCTATTTCTGTGGGGTGTGTGTCTATCACTCAACCACTGACTTACAGAGCGAGGCATCATGAGTAGAAAATGTATTCCACCTCTTACTTTTTTGAGGATATGTTTTGGTACTGCCATGTTCAATCAAAGAGACCTGATAAGCATACATCATTCTCACACTTCAATCTCATCATGCAACAAACAATTCAACTTGTGCAGGAAGGTACAGCAGATACTGGTTTATACTGAAGATAGACACAAGATGCCGGAGTAACTCAGCGGGCCAGGCAGCTTCTCTGGAGAGGGGATGGGTGACGTTTCAGGTCGAGACCCTTCTTCAGAAACAATTCTACCTGCTCTCTTATTCCGCTGAATCCATCTTATTTTTCTCAACTCCAGAGTATAAAAGGACACAAAATTCTGGAGTAACTCTGCGAGTGAGGCAGCATCCATGGAGAACATGGATAGGTGACATTTAGGATCGAGACACTCTTTCAGACTGATTGTGGGTGGAGTGGGGAGGGGGAGAGAAGAAAGCTGGAAAAGTGGAATGGCAGGATAGAGCTTGGTAGGTAATAGGCAGACATAGATGTGGGGCGGGGGATAGAAACATAGAAACATAGAAATTAGGTGCAGGAGTAGGCCATTCGGCCCTTCGAGCCTGCACCGCCATTCAATATGATCATGGCTGATCATCCAACTCAGTATCCTGTACCTGCCTTCTCTCCATACCCTCTGATCCCCTTAGCCACAAGGGCCACATCTAACTCCCTCTAGATAGATAGATAGATGGAACAAAGGCAAGAGAATAGAAAATAAGGAAGGTCAGAAGTGATAAGAAAAATTAGGCCATTCGGCCCATCAAGTCTACTACGCTATTCAATCATGGCTGATCTATCTCATCCTCCTAACCCATTCTCCTGCCTTCTCCCCAATACTTCTGACATCTATACTAATCAAGAATTTATCTGTCTCTGCCTTAAAAATATCAACTGACGTGGCCACCACAGCCTTCTGTGGCAAAGAATTCGACAGACCCTCTGACTGAAGACATTTCTATGCGTCTCCGTCCTAAATGAACGTCCTTTAATTCTGAGGCTATGGCCTCTAGTCCTAGACTCTCACACTAGTGGAAACATCCTCTCCACCGGTGTGAGACAGGTTTAAAGAGTTGCAGTTTATAAAGCCAGAGGGGGGAAAGAGGCAGGGGAAGGGGGAGTTAGAGGGTGAGGGGAGGGGGAAAAAAAGGTTGGGGGTCCAGATGAGGAGAAGTTTGAACAGTTGCTGATTGTAAACAGGTTGGAAGAGTTGCAGATTGTATACGCCCAGTCCACTTAATATCTTCTCTTTGTACAATCCCCATCCAAGGCATCAACCTGATGAATCTCCATTGAACTCCATAGACTGCAGGAAACTCCATGGCTCAGGAAGGGAGACCGGACCCGTACGCAGCCCTGCACGAGGTTCAGAAATCCATGATTCATAATTGATTGAAAATGTTAATAATTTAGATCATCTGGTGGAATCCATGAAGGACAGCAGAAGCAAAGGAGAGGAGAAGTGAACAAACTGCAAGATTTAACGATGAGATAACGTCGTACGCAATAACATCAGCAGGCATGGGCAGGACTTTATGTAAAATAAAATAAGAGCTCAACAGGCATAAATTCTGGAAAGCTGAATATTATATTTGGGTATTAACAAGTAACGAGAGCAAATCTATTCTATTGAGCTGCGTAAAATATGATGCCTATAAATATAGAAAGGTGAAAAGCTGATGTTAAAGAATGTAGTGTTAAGTTACAGGCTTGGTAATGTATGGTGATTATGATATTAATGCCTGGAATCAATCTACTTGAACTGGAAAAAGTGATGATATCCTGACAGGGAAATTTATAATTCCTGGGATACAATGTAGAATCTAAAAATAGATCATTCCTATCAGAGCTTTCCAAGATTTATTAGGTTTGCCTTAATCTTAATAACTGCACATATATCAACGTGCCAATAGCCACCACTAGTGATATTCTTGCTTCAGTTACCCACTCTAGGCTGAGCAAATCAAAGTTTATAGATTGTAGATGACCAATTCACTGATATACTGAAAAAGGCAAAAAAAGTGCTGGTATTCTCGTTCAATTGAAATAACATTTTTGGGTTTCCCATCATCAACATTCTGTGCTTCACAAGTTCACAAGTTATAGGAGTAGAATTGGGCCATTCGGCCCATCGAGTGAACTCGGCATTCAATCATGGCTGATCTCTGCCTCGCTAATTCCATTTTCCTGCCTTCTCCCCATGACCCTTGACACCCGTACTGTTCAAGAATTTGTCTAACTCTGACTTAAAAATATCCACTGACTTGGCCTCCACAGCCCTCTGTGGCAATGAGTTCCACATATTAACTACTCTCTGACTGACTAAAGAAGTTCCTCCTCATCTCCTTTCTAAAAGAGCGCCCTTTGATACTGAGGCTATGACCTCTGTTTCCAGACATGGAATATCCACTAACATGGCCTCCACAAATTACACTATCGATCCTTCTTGTAGGCTTAATGTTGCAAGCAAGTTCTCCACACTGATGTCTTAGATCCCACATACCTCCAAACCTGCGCTATCCATGTACCTCTCTAAATGTTTCATAAACGTTGCACTTGCCCCTGCCTCAACTACCTCCTCTGGCTGCTCGTTCCATACACCCACCACGCTTGGTGTGAAAAAGTTACTCCTCAGATTCCTATTAAATAGAGTCATAGAGTGATACAGTGTGGAAACAGGCCCTTCGGCCCAACTCGCCTACATCAGCCAACAAAGTCCCAGCTACATTAGTCCCACTTAGTCCTATCCATGTACATGTCTTTTTTTTAATGTTTATTTTATTAGAAGCAATTGTACAAGAATAACTGGACGATGGTGTGGTAAATTGGATTAGTAAGTATGCAGATGATACTAAGATAGGTGGGGTTGCGGGTAATGAAGAAGAGTTTCAAAGTCTACAGAGAGATTTATGCCAGTTGGAAGAGTGGGCTGAAAGATGGCAGATGGAGTTTAATGCTGATAAGTGTGAGGTGCTACATCTTGGCAGGACAAATCAAAATAGGACGTACATGGTAAATGGTAGGGAATTGAAGAATGTAGGTGAACAGAGGGATCTGGGAATAACTGTGCACAGTTCCATGAAAGTGGAATCTCATGTAGATAGGGTGGTAAAGAAAGCTTTTGGTGTGCTGGCCTTTATAAATCAGAGCATTGAGTATAGAAGTTGGGATGTAATGTTAAAATTGTACAAGGCATTGGTGAGGCCAATTCTGGAGTATGGTGTACAATTTTGGTCGCCTAATTATAGGAAGGATGTCAACAAAATAGAGAGAGTACAGAGGAGATTTACTAGAATGTTGCCTGGGTTTCAGCAACTAAGTTACAGAGAAAGGTTGAACAAGTTAGGGCTTTATTCTTTGGAGCGCAGAAGGTTAAGGGGGGACTTGATAGAGGTTTTTAAAATAATGAGAGGGATAGACAGAGTTGACGTGGAAAAGCTTTTCCCACTGAGAGTAGGGAAGATTCAAACAAGGGGACATGACTTGAGAATTAAGGGACTGAAGTTTAGGGGTAACATGAGGCGGAACTTCTTTACTCAGAGAGTGGTAGCTGTGTGGAATGAGCTTCCAGTGAAGGTGGTGGAGGCAGGTTCGTTTTTATCATTTAAAAATAAATTGGATAGTTATATGGATGGGAAAGGAATGGAGGGTTATGGTCTGAGCGCAGGTATATGGGACTAGGGGAGATTATGTGTTCGGCACGGACTAGAGGGGTCGAGATGGCCTGTTTCCGTGCTGTAATTGTTATATGGTTATATGGTTATAATAATGCAATCGGCAAAACAATGATACAATTTTCGTACAGCTTCATTTTAATTGTTTTAATAAATTGATAATTGTACATGTCTAACTGTTTATTTAATGACGGAATAGTCCCAGTCTCAACTACCTCCTCAGGCAGCTTGTTCCATACACCCACCACCCTTTGTTTGAAAATCCCCTTGGATTCCTAAGAAATCTTTCCCCTTCACCCTGAACCTATGTCCTCTGGTCCTCAATTCCCTTCATCTGGGCAAAATACACTGTGCATCTACACGATTGATTCTTTCATGATTTTGTATACCTCCATAAGATCTCCCCTTATCATCTTGCGCTCTATGGAATAGAGACCCAGCCTACTCAACCTCTCCCTATTGCTCACACCCTCTAGTCCTGGCAACATCCTTGTAAATCTTTTCTGAACCCTTTCAAGCTTGACAATATCTTTCCTATAACATGGTGCACAGAGCTGAACACAATATTCTAAATATACTCACTAATGTCTTATACAACTGCAACACGACCTCCCAACTTCTATATTCAATACTCTGACTGATGAAGTCTAAAGCGTCAAAAGCCTTTTTGACCACCTTATCTACCTGCGACTCAACCTTCAAGGACCCATGCACCTGCACTCCTAGATCCCTCTGCTCTGCAACACTACCCAGAGGCCTGCCATTTACTGTGTAGGTCTGTGCCCTTGTTCAATGTCCCAAAATGCAACACCTCACACTTCTCTGTATTAAATTCCATTAATCCTTCCTCCACCCACCTGGCCAATCGATCCAGATCCTGCTGCAATCTTTCACAACCATAATAATAATAATGGATGGGATTTATATAGCGCCTTTCTAATACTCAATGCGCTTTACATCGCATTATTCATTCACTCCTCAGTCACACTCGGTGGTGGTAAGCTACTTCTGTAGCCACAGCTGCCCTGGGGCAGACTGACGGAAGCGTGGTAGCCAATCTGCGCCTACGGCCCCTCCGACCACCACCAATCACTCACACACATTCACACACATTCACACACAGGCAAAGGTGGGTGAAGTGTCGTGCCCAAGGACACAACGACAGTATGCACTCCAAGCGGGATTCGAACCGGCTACCTTCCGGTTGCCAGCCGAACACTTAGCCCATTGTGCCATCTGTCGTCCCGAATCTTCGACGTCGAACCATCTTCACTATCTGCAAAACGACTAACTTTTGCATTATCAGCAAACTTGCTAATCTTGCCCTGTAACATTGATGTGGATGACAAACAGTAATGGCCCCAGCACCGAACCCTGAGGCACACCACTAGTCGCAGGCCTCCAGTCCGAGAAGCAACCTTCCACCATCATCCTCTGCTTCCTTCCATGGAGCCATTTAGCTATCCATTCAGCTATCTCTCCTTGGATCCCATGCAATCTAACCTTCCAGAGCAGCCTACAATGCGGAACCTTATCGAATGCAGTCCATGTGTAACAACATCTACAGCTCTGCCTTCATCAACCTTTTTGGTCACGTCTTCAAAAAAATCAATCAGATTTGTAAGACACGACCTCCCACGTACAAAACCATGCTGACTGTTCCTAATCAATCCTAGCCCATCCAAATGCCTGTATATCCTATCCCTCAGAATACTCTCCAGTAACTTACCAACTACAGATGTTAAGCTCACCGGCCTATAGTTCAAAGCATTTCCCCTGCAGCCCTTCTTGAAAAGAGGCAAAACATTTGCCACCCTCCAGTCTTCCTTCACCTTAAACCTAAGGTTCTCTGATTCTCGATTCCCCTACTCTGGGCGTGACTCTGTGCGTCTACCCTCTCATGATTTGATACATCTCGAAAAGATGACCCCTCATCTCCCTGTGCTCCTGTAATGATGTATCCTCAGCCCCTGACTCTACTCCCTAGACACTCAAGGTATGCTCAGAAATCTGCTCTCAGATCCCGCTCCACATTAAAAGAAACAAAAGATCCTGAATTCATTTGTTTGAACAGGGATTGCGGCGTTATGGTGAAATGAGTGATTATTTAAGGCACATTACATGCTTTTAATCATTTGCTTTCTGCTTAATGTTTTAACTTATTCAAAAGTGCTTTAGGTTGATTAGGTTGTTGAATTATTGATTGTATTTTCAACAGTTTTTTAATTATTTTAAATTTCAGAGAAGGAGAAACAGTGAATAAGTTTGACAGATGATGATAATGCTGGGTGCAATGCTGTACGGTAAAGATTTTCAAAGGAGTTGAGAATGGAGGAACCACCGAGAGGGAGACCACATGGGGGAATCGGCAAGAACTAAGGGGGACCACAAATGAAATGTGTTAAAAATGGTTTATGTAAAATGGAATATTTTGTAACTTTGTCGGTGCCCTTAATGTGGCGACTCTTTGCATACCTTGGGTAAGCAAAACAATGAATATGAATGAATGAATGAATGAATGAATAGGTATATTGGCCAACTATTCACATACAAGGAATTTGCCTTGGTGCTCCGCCGTCAAGTGACAATATTACATACAATGAGGTAGGAATGATGCATAAAACATTAAACATTTACAACAAAATATTATTGATTAAACATGCGAATTAAATACAATACCAGAGCAAAAAGAGGCTACAGATTTTTGGTTATTGAGTAGAGCTACTACTAGTGGAAAAAAAGCTGTTTTTATGTCTGGCTGTGGCAGCTTTGACAGTCCAGAGTTGCTTCCCGAGGGAAGTGATTCAAAGAGTTTGTGGCCAGCGTGAGAGAGGTCAGAGATGATCTTACCTGCTCACTTCCTGGCCCTTGCAGTGTACATTTCGTCAATGGAGGGATGGTTGCTGTCAATAACTGTAAAGGAGTGATACCTGACACACTGTAACCTTTACTAAGTGTTTATTAAAGCACATGGCACACACGTCCCAGCACTGACTGCATCCAGCCTTCAGGTATACCGGGGCCAAGTGGGAGGAAACAAAGGGAGGATATCACAGTTATACTGATATGATGGGGCGTGGTTAATGGTGATGAGGTAGCTACATTATAGGTTGCATGCATAAACCATCTACATCCTTTCCCTTACAAATTAAACAAAGTTACGGCAATGGCAGGTTGGTTATACAGTACCTGCAAAGCTAAACGAAGTCTCCGTAGTGAGCCGGAGGTTTAACAATCCGACCCGAGCGAGTGCGCACAGCACCTGAAAGAAGAGGAGGAGGAGCAGGAACAGGAGGGAGAGAGAAGGCGGGTGGAGACCCCGGCCTGAAAGGGGAGCCGAGAGGCACAGGTGAACCAGGTGAAACAGAAGGGGTAGAATGAGCAGAAGTCGGAGAGAGAGAAGACCTGACAGGGGACGACCGGGCCGGAGAGGCGAACCCTGGAAGAGCAGAGGGAGGAGACGGAGGTAAGCGGACCGACCGGGGCATGCAGCGGGCAGAGGGTGGGTTAGTGGAGGAGGGCTCGACACGCGATGGAGTGGTATAAGGAACCGCAGGAGGTGGTCTGGGCTCGTTGACCGCTAACAGGTGCTGGCGGCTGCGCCGGTAGATAGTCCCCTCAAAATCCACCAAGTAGGAACGTGGCGAACTGTCGACCCCAACCACGGTAGCGAGTCGGGAGAAGCCGGTAGATGTCTGCAAGCGGACGACCTGGCCAGGCAGCAGTGGGGATAGAGGGCGGCAGGACTTGTCGTGTGAGCGGAGCTGGATTTCGTGCTTCTGAGCAATTCGTTGCTGGACATCAGCAGGCTGTAGGACCTTGGGCATCAGGGACTGCTGGGCGATCGGCATCGGAGGGCGAATAACGCGGGACATGAGGTGTTGGGCAGGGGATCGCATTGCACTGTCCCTGGAGATGTTTCGAAGGTTCAACAGACCCTGGTAGAAATCACCGTTGGAGAGACGGGATTGTTCAAGCAGGTGCTTTGCACTGCGGACCGCCCGTTCAGCCAGCCCATTGCTCTGCGGGTACTCCGGGCTGCTGGTGTAATGATTGAAGTTCCACTTCGCAGCGAAAGCTTGCAATTCGGCACTAGTGAACTGGCGGCCGTTGTCGGTCTGCAACCAAACCGGGGAACCAAACGTGGCGAAATGACGTCGGAGCTTACTGATCACCATCTCCGAGGTGATGGCAGGGAGAAGGTCCACCTCGAACCAATTCGAATAGGAGTCGACCAACACGAGGTACTGCTTTCCACGCCATTCGAATATATCGGCAGCCAGCGATGACCAGGGCATGTCAGGGGCAGGCTGTTGTAAAAGCGGCTGTCTCTGCTGATGCGGGGCAAGAGAGTTGCAATCCGGACAGGAGGCCACCCTGGCCTTGATGTGCTTTGCCATGCCCGGCCAATAGTATTGTTCCTGGGCATGCGAGATGGTGGCATCGGCCCCGGGATGCCCCATGTGGGCAGCGTTGAAGTACAAGCCGTACAGCGAGGCAGGGACGACCACCTTGTGGCCCTTGATGATAATACCGTCGCGGAGCACCAGCTCATCGCAAACCAGAAAAAAGGGGTGAACACCAGCAGGCAATGAAGTCCGTTTGATAGGCCACCCGCGCTTGATGACAGCAGCAAGCTGTTGCAGGTCAGGGTCGTTAGCGGTGTGCTCAACCAGGCACTGTAGTTGCTTGGAAGGGACGAAGTTTACGTTCAGTACCTGTAGGTCTTCCTGCTCGAAGGGGTGCTGGTCGCAGGAGGTCCGGGGGGCCCGGGACAGCGCGTCAGCCACATGCATCTCGGTGCCCCTCTTATAGACGATTTTAAAATCAAACCGCTGTAGCTGCAGCATCAACTGCTGTAGCCTGGCTGGAGCGCAGTGTATAGGCTTGTTGAGGATCGTCACCAGGGGTTGGTGATCCGTCTCTACAGTGAACCTGGAGCCAAAGAGGAAGTCCTTAAACTTAGAACAAGCGAAGACAACCGCCAGCAGCTCCTTCTCTATCTGCGCATAGCGCTGCTCTGTGTCCGTCATGGTCCTAGAGGCATAGGAGATAGGCTCCAACGAACCATCATCATGGGGCTGCAGGCAAGCAGCACCCAGTCCAAAACGAGAAGCGTCGCACGTAACCACAACTGGACGTTGTAAATCAAAGAACTTCAGAGTGGGTGTGCTGATCAGCTTCTTCTTTAGTAGGTCGAAAGCCTGCTGGTGGTGTGGAAACCAGGACCAAGCAATGTCCTTTTTAGTAAGTTGTCTCAGGGGTGCGCTCAGCTCGCTGTGGTCAGGGATAAACTTGCCCAGATAGTTTACCATACCCAGGAAGCGCTGTAGACTGGTAACATCTGTCGGGGCAGGCAGCTCGGAGATGGCGTTGGTCTTTTGCGGGTTGGGCTTTAACCCGTGGACCGTGAAAACGTGGCCAACATATGGGACCTCAGGCACCTGGCACTTGCATTTCGACTGGTTCAGCTTTAGATTGATCTGCCGTGTGCGGTCCAGAATCCGTCGGAGGTGGCGGTCATGCTCAGCCACATCCCTTCCATAGACCAGAATGTCGTCCACAATAATCGCACAGGGCAGACCTGCAAACAGTTGTTCCATAGAGCGTTGGAATACCTCGCTGGCGGAGTTGATGCCGAACGGCATTCGCAAAAATTTAAACCTGCCGAAGGGCGTACCAAATGTGGTCAAGTCCGAGGAGCGTTTGTCCAGGGGTATTTGGCAAAATTAACTCCTGGCATCGAGGACGGAAAACACCGTGGCTTGTCCGACCTGGGCGGCAACATCTTCAATGGTCCTCATAGGGTAGTGGGGCCGTTTAATCGCCAGATTCAAGTGCTTAGGGTTGATGCATACACGTATTTCATTCTTCCCTTTCTTCATTGTGGCGACCATGGTGGAGACCCATTCGGTGGGATCGCTGACAGCCTCCAGCACTCCCATGTTAACCATATCCTTCAGCATAGCCTCCACCTTACCCTTCATGGCGAACGACACTCTGTGAGGTGGACGGATCACCGGCACCATGGAGGGGTCTGTCGCGTTTTATACACAAGCGGCAGCTTTCCCAACTTGTCATCGAACAGGTCCGGGTACTCGGATAGTGGATCCATCACTGCTTGCACCTCGTGGACCGTATGGTCGAAGGACACCAGACCAAGACCCTGGCAGGCCTGGTTGCTCAGTAGAGTTACACAGTCGCAATCCAGAATAAAGAACGACAGGTCATGGGATGAGTTCTGTAGCACACAATGGAAGGTCGCCCTCCCCACAGGTGTTAGCTCCTCTCCCCCATAGGCACGCAAAACAGAGCGATCTGCAGTCAACATCTCATTATTTCTTATCTGGTGAAATAGTGATGTTGACATTACGCTCACTTTTGCTCCAGTATCCAGCTTCGCAGAGAAGGACTTATTGTCCACAGTAATGAGCACAGATGGATCGGGGAGACGAGATCGGCTGTGGAAGACAGTGTAAACACTCACATCTCCCATGGAATAGCTGAGCTCAGAGTCGGGGGCAGTGTCGACAGAGGACTGAGAATCCATCTCACTATCAACTTGCCGAAGGTTGTTTAAGAATTGTCTAGCAGCTGAGGGCACATTCCCAGGGGACCTGCAGGCAGCTGCAAAGTGGTTCATTTTCTTACAGAAATTGCAAGATTTTCCAAAAGCTGGGCACTGTGACTGCAGGAGGTGGACATAATTACAATTGGGACACTTCTGAGACCACGGGACCCGAGATGTACGAACGGGCCGCGGTGGAGGGCGAAAGTTGTCCTGCATACGACGTGGTCCTGCAACGCCAGTCAGATGTGTGGCTCAGCTGTCAGATCCCCTCTGCCCATGCGGAGGGGCAACCACTTCGGCGATGCGGCACGCATGCATTGCCTGAGTCAGGGTTAGGTCAGGCCGTTGCAGCAAATCGGCACGTAGTTTCTGGTCGAGCATGCCAGTGACGAGAATGTCCCTGGTGAGCTGGTCACGCATGGTCTCAAAACGGCACCGCTGAGCAAGGTAGCGCAGGTCAGTGATGAAACACTCGACAGGTTCATCCGGCTGCTGCTTCCGTGAGAAAAACCGAGCCCGCTCCAATATGCGGTTGGAGGGCAGGTCGCAAATCTCTGCAAACTTGCGCAAAAGACATACCGGGTCATCGGCAGATTCAGCTGGCTCGACGAGCTGGTCGTTGTCATCCAGGACCGCTGGATCGTAGACGAAAGCCTGAGCTCTCTTCATGGCGTCGGGACCGGCCAGGTTAAGCAGGAGTGAGGCTTTGACCGCAGCTGGGTCATTCCAGTGCACAATGTTAACGAAGTGAGTGTAATCCATCACAAAAGTAGCCCATCGCTCCGCAATGTCAGCGTCAAAGACAAGGGGAGATGGCTTTCGGCATGAGGATGCCATGTCAAGGGAAACCCAACACTGGGCACTCAGGGGACAAATGAAAAGAAAACCGGTAAACGGGAGGCGCGCATTTAACTAGCTGACACCATGTAAAGGAGTGATACCTGACATACTGTAACCTTTACTAAGCGTTTATTAAAGCACATGGCACACACGTCCCAGCACTGACTGCATCCAGCCTTCAGGCATACCGGGACCAAGTGGGAGGAAACAAAGGGAGGATATCACAGTTATACTGATATGATGGGGCGTGGTTAATGGTGATGAGATAGCTACATTATAGGTTGCATGCATAAACCATCTACAATAACCTTCTCAGGTGATCGGACGATTCGCTGCAGCCTCCAGATGTCGTGCTTGGTGGCTGAGCCAAACCAGGCCATGATGGAGAAGGTGAGGACATACTCTACGATGGCCGTATAGAATTGGCCCATCATTGCCTGTGGCAGATTGTGCTTTCTCAGCTGCCGCAGAAGTACATCCTCTGTTGTTCATTTTTGACTGTGGAGTCGATGGTGGCCCCCCATTTAAGGTCCTTGGCGATGATGTTCCCTAGGAACTTAAAAGACTCCACAGATGTGACTGTGGTCTAGTTGATGGTGAGTGGGTTGAGGGGAGGGGGAGCTCTCCTAAAGTCTACAATCAATTTTACTTCGGAGTCACGTAAGTGACTACGTGAAGAAGGGCCGTCCGTCTGCGTGCGCGTCATTACGTCTGAACGCAACACGCACAATGGACTGGCAGAGGCACTGCGTCCTCCCAGCCATTGGGATTTTAAAAAGCGGCAGGTAAGAGTAGTTGAAATACTTATCTGCGTTCTGTTCCGGGCGTGAAATTATTGTACTTTCAGGCCCAAGATGTCGAAGAGACCGTCCGCGGGGAAGTCCGCTGCCGAAGACCACGGCATTCCGAGTAGCGGGCGACGGTCTTTTTCTCCGACATTGCCGCCGGCAGCAGAACCGGCAGCAGCAGACTTGGTGCGGGAGGACAGCACTGTGGTGGTCCCGGCGGGACGTAAAACCACCCACAAGTCTGCCAGACCCGTTGACTCGGATGAGTCCGGGGAAGAGGGATATCCTCCCTCAACGGAGAGCGTCCAAGGACGACTCTCCCACATGGAGCAACTTGTGGAGAAGTTGCTCCACAATGATCTGCTCCGAAGGAGGGAGCAGTATCAGCACGGGTCTCCGCAGCAGACCGTGCCAGCAGCCTCGTACATGGGGCAGCACAATGTCTTCCCCATTGGAGGGGGAAACATAGAAACATAGAAAATAGGTGCAGGAGTAGGCCATTCGGCCCTTCGAGCCTGCACCGCCATTCAATATGATCATGGCTGATCATCCAACTCAGTATCCCGTACCTGCCTTCTCTCCATACCCCCTGATCCCTTTAGCCACAAGGTCCACATCTAACTCCCTCTTAAATATAGTACATATGGAGGAAATTACTCTGAATCAGCGTATGGAAGTACAAGGGGGGAACATTCCCAGGGACGTGCAGACGAAGTACCACTGCAATCATCCAGGTTTGCCATTACAACACCACTGGGTGCTCCCCTGGATGAAGATCTGGCTAGTAATATCAATTATCTAGCATCTCATCAATTAAAAGACCTGGCCATGGAAGAAACCTTAAACAGGTACCCCCCACCAGCTAACTGTGCTTCCCTGAAGGTCCAAGCAGTAAACCATGCCATCTGGGGACAGATTGGACCAATCATCCGAAACCAGGAATTGAAATTCCAGAAGGAATTAAACCTACTGGGATCTGGCATTACATCATTTGCCGGAGGAGTGGAAATAGGACTCCTCACCGACAGAGAACAGGACACAATGGCACTATTGTGTAATGCCCATTTCGAGATTAATTGTATTCGCAAGAATGCAATAAAACCATCGATAAACTCGAAATTCTCTGTCCTATGTAAAGCCAGCAATGTTCAACCCGCAAACTGCCTGTTCGGGGAAGATCTGCCGAGACAGGTACGGGATTTGGACGAGGAGGCAAAAACTGTCCGCCTCATAACCAGAGGCCAGGCTATTCAAAAGGGTCCATCGCCAAGGATGCATCCTTACAGCTCTAGATGTTTCACGCCTAGAGGGCCAGGCACTGGCAGAAGACCTACACCAGAATCAAGGTCTTTTTTAGGGGCAGGCCCCAGCCGGCCCACAGCGAGGATGAGGAGAGAGCAACCACCAATTCAACCTCCCAAACCTTGCGAACGAAAACCAGCGCCATACCGCCAGTAACGTCAGAGGTAAGTCAAACCAGTTCCTTAGGGAACACTTCAGACAGGCCTCACGTACAGGTGGGAGGAAGGTTAAAATATTTTTTGAAAGAATGTTGTTGGGTCACGGCGGATCCGTTTATACTGCACAGTATACAAGGGTTCAAAATTGAATTCATTTTGAATTCATCACCACCCATACCACATTCAAATTATCGCACATATGTTTTCTCTCAACAAGAAACTATGGATATACAGAAGGAGATTGGAACTTTATCTGACAAAAATGTAATTGAGAGGTCACGTACAGAACCTCACCAATTCATATCCAATATTTTCTCAAAAGAGAAAGAAAAAAAAGGAGGGGTTCACATCATTCTAGAACTTACGGAACTCAATACATATGTGCAATATAAACATTTCCAAATGGACGATTTTGGAACAGCTACTCAGTTGGTTTCCAAAAATGGTTACATGGCATTCATCGACCTCAAAGATGCATACTATTCGATGTTTATTCACAAAGATTACAGGAGATATTTGAAGTTTAACTGGATGGATCAATTATGGCAATACAAGGCACTGCCAAATGGGCTGACATCAGCCCCCAGACCATTTACTAAACTACTGAAACCAATTCTGGGTCTACTAAGGTCTCAGAACCACATAGTCATGGCATATTTGGATGACATTTTAATTTTCGGAGTCACCAAAGAATTGGCAGAAGCATCAGTCAAAGCAACCAAACCCTGTTTGAAAGACTTGGTTTCCTCATCCATCCAGTTAAATCAAAATTGACACCTGCCAGGGTAATTGATTACCTAGGATTTACAATCAACACAGTAAAAATGTTGGTGACTTTGCGTAGGGGCAAACAACAAGATTTGACTAAAGCCTGCAATGACCTGATAGTCAAATACAAGCCATCTATCAGGCAAACAGCGAGTGTAATTGGCAAATTAGTAGCTGCATTTCCAGTAGTATGTTACGGCCTTTGCATTATCAGAATTTACAGCGAGCAAAGGAACGAGCACTCAGATCCCATGCAGGCCAATTTGGCAAACCTATGCGATTGTCAGCAGAGGCCATTGTTGAATTACAATGGTGGATGATGAACTTGAGACATAGCTCAAGGGAAATCTTGCTCGAAAGCCCATCGGTGGTTCTTCAAACCGATGCAAGCGGTTTAGGATGGGGAGCTACTGACACAGTCAAGAGCAGTGGGGGCAGATGGAATGAGCAGGAGTCTGTGATTCTCCAACAACATGGAATCAATTACCTGGAATTGTTGGGGGCACAATATGGGCTCAAGGCTTTCTGTAGCAACATGCAATATGTGCATGTTCAGATTCAGATAGATAACACTACAGCGGTGGCATATATCAATCACATGGGTGGTGTAAAATCTGTATCTTGCAACAGATTGTCAAACCTTATTTGGCACTGGTGTATCGAGAGGGATATTTGGGTTACGACGGTCTATCTACCAGGTAGATATAACACGGTGGCAGATGCCAGGTCACGAATGGTTAATGATAACACAGAATGGATGTTGAATCGTGCAGTATTTAACGAAGTAACTACACGATTTGGCATTCCAGATATTGATCTGTTTGCATCTAGATTAAACCATCAGTTACCCAGATATGTGTCCTGGGAGCCGGATCCAGGAGCAGAGGCAGTGGATGCTTTCTCCCTCAATTGGGGAGGAATGTTTATGTATGTTTTTCCTCCATTTTGTCTCATCAGCCGATGCTTGACCAAAATCAAGCAAGACAAAGCCACAGGCATATTGGTAGTGCCAGATTGGCCTACACAAGCCTGGTTCCCAAAAATTTTGGGAATTATAGTCCAGCCATTAATGGCTGTACCCAAGAGCAGGTACCTCCTAGTGAACCCAGTTACAGGGAGCAATCATACACTACATGACCAAATTAATTTATTGGTTTGCAGATTCTGAGGAGGCCATATCAAGGCCTTGGACTGTCCGAACGAACTGTGGTTGTCATCAATACGGCATGGAGGGACAGTACTAAAAAACAGTACGCCACACATATAAAGAAGTGGGAAATGTTCTGCAATGCCAACAATATTTCATATAACACAGTTCGGATTACGGATGTCTTGGAGTTCCTATCAACTCTGTACTATGACCATAAACGAAGTTATAGTGCAATCAATAGTGCCAGAAGCGCACTATCCTCCTATCTAATGCTGGAGGCAGGGCACAGGTCGATAGGAACGCACCCCCTCATAACTAGATTTATGAAGGGTATTTACAATTTAATACCTCCAAGGCCAAGGTACACAGACACCTGGGATGTGAGCATGGTACTAACCCTACTTCGACAGTGGGGACTGCCAATGGCCTTACCATTATCAAAACTAACCCTGAAGGTGGTCATGCTGATGGCACTAGCAACAGCCCAAAGAGTCCAGACTCTGCAAAAGTTACGATTGGACTACATGACCACCAATATCAACAAAATAACATTCATTATCAGGGAACTGATAAAACAGAGCAGGCCAGGAATGCCAGGGATGAAGATTCAGTTCTTGGCATATCCCGAGGACCAACGGTTGTGTGTGGTAACATACTTACACCATTATCTAAGAGTTACGGAGAACCTCAGAGGCTCAGAACAATCAGTCCTCATCAGCCATAAAAAACCACATCAGAAGGTATTTACTCAAACCATCTCCAGATGGTTAAAGGAGGTAATGGCGGTAGCGGGAGTGAACATTGACATTTTTAAATCTCACTCCACCAGGGCTGCATCTACGTCAGCAGCAAGAGCAATGGACGTGCCCCTTGACGGCATCCTAGCGGCTGCAGGATGGGCGAATGACCGGATGTTCCACCGGTTTTACAACAAACTTATAACCGGACCGGGGGTGTTTGCACGTACCGTTTTAAGTTCTGTTTCCTTGTTTCCCCCCAGGTTGGGAGGGGTAACTATTTTTTTTTTAAATCTTTCTTTTAAAGCATCAGTGTCTTTACCTATCACTTCCTGTCTGTAGGCAGATTCCACCCCATCCTGGATCAGTCCAATCAGGGTTGTGTCATCTGCAAACTTGAGAAGCTTGACAGAGGAGTCAGTGGAGGTGCCGTCATTGGTGTAGAGAGAGTAGAGGAGAGGGGGAGTATGCAGCCTTGTGGTGCTCCTATGCTGAGGGCCTGCTGGTCCGAGATGTGCTTTCCCAGCCTCACATGCTGCTTCCTGTCAGGAAGCTGGTGATCCACCGACAGAGGGGTTCAGGCACAGTCAACTCGGAAAGTTTGGAGTGTAGTAGCTCTGGCACAATGGTGTTGAATGTAGAGGTAAAATCAACAAACAAAATAGTAAGATTAAACGAGAACTTACCAGTTTGAAGTTTGATCTTTATTTTATGAGGAGTTACAATGAGTGATTACGTGAAGAAGGCCGTCAGCACGCATGCGCGTCAACTTTCAAAGCAGCGGTGTGAAATCACAGATAACATTTGTTGAACTGAATATAGTAAGATTTGAGAGAAACTAGAACTACCGAGTGATCTTTATGATACGAGGGTTGGGAGCGGAGGGCACGTAATCGCTCAACGTAACTCCTCATAAAATAAAGATCAAACATCAAACTGGTAAGTTCTCGTTTAATCTTACTATTTTACTTCGGAGTCACGTGAGTGACTACGTGAAGATTTCAAAATTCTGTGATTTTATGCCGTGAAAACGAGTCCACACAGGCACAACTACATCAGTTGACCACAGATAAGGGAAGCATTCATAATGCATACAGACATGACATTGATTTAAAACATGCTGATGGTTTTTAATGAGAAAATAACAATAATAGTAAATCCTCTCATCCGGGAGGAAACTATAAAATAGAACCTAAAATAGAGTTGGCAAATACCCCCGGTCTGGCAATGGATTATTATAAAATGTTTGGAAAGCTCGTTCGTTAGACCATTGTGCAGCCGCTAGGATGTGGTCCAGCGGAACGTACATAACCCTTGCTGCTGATGTTCTAGCAGCCCTGGTTGAGTGAGATTTGAAAATATTAGTATCTATTCCTGCATAAGCCAAAACCCCGTTTTAACCACCTGGAGATGGTCTGAACTGATACCTTCTTATGAGGTTTTTTGTAACTAACAAACATTGCTAGTATCAGAGCCTCTAAGGCTCTAGGTGACCTTGACATATTGTTGTAAATGTGTGACCACACATAACCGAAGGTCCATGGGGTTTGCCATGAAAATTAATTTGAGACCTGACGCCCCTGGGCTGCACTGCTTAACTAAATCATAAACATAAAATATTATATTATTTGCAGATGTAACCATCCTGTCCAGTCGCAATTTATGTAGTGACTGGACCCGTTGCGCTGAGACCTGTGCCATGAGGATAACTACTTTATGAGAGCCGGGCCAAAGATAAGGATGTAGCTGGAGCCCCCTGGTGAAGTAGTGTTAACACAATGTCAATATCCCATACTTCCGTGTACCTGGGCCTGGGAGAACTTGTGTTAAAGATATCCTTTATAAACTGGATATCAGAGGGTGAGACCCGACAGAGTGGGTCCCGCTCGCTGCAGCAAATATAACGAGAAGGCACGTTTGGCACAGTTAATGGCACTATAACTTAATTTATTGTCAAAGACCCATTTGAAAATGAACTCCAAGATGTCAGTTATCCATGCCGTATTATATGTAACATTAGCATTTAAACAAAACGCTTCCCATCTCCTGAAGAAGAAATGTACTGTTTTTTTGGTGCTATCCTGCACTCTGCAGTGAGCACATACATGGATCAGTCTGACAACCCGAGCCGCAGGAACAGTCTTCTCAGAGTCTGCAAGTCAATAAATTGATTTTATCATGCAGAGGCTGGTTTCCCGAATCACAGGCTGAACCAGCAAAGTTTTATGTTTAGAATAACCATACAAGGTTCTATTATTATTCCCAACATAAGCGGGAACCATGGCTGCATAAGCCAGTCGGACAGTACGAAAAACCCGAAGGGGGATCTTGCTGCATTTATTGCAAGACCTGATTGATGAGGCAAAATGGAGGAAAGACATAAAAGAACATTCCTCCTCGTGTAGCGAGAATGTATCTCTCACCACTTATGCCACATATTTTTGCAATCGGTGAATGAGCCTGGATGCAAACATATCGATATTCGGTGTTCCATCGAGCCATAATGTCATTAAATACTTTGTGATCCAACATCCACTTTGTGTTGTCATTGATTTTACATGATGATACACCAGCGCCAAATGAGGTTAGGTAAACTATCACAGGATACTTTGACTTGATTGCACCCATGTGACTAACATATGCCGCCACCACGGTGTATCAACTTGGAATTGAGCATGCAGATTATGCATATTCGCACAATAACCCTTGAACCCATAGAATGCACCTAGTGTCTATAGGTAGTTGATAACAATAACTGAAGAATTGGTAACTCATGCAAATCCCATCCGCCTCCAGCACTAGAGATGACATTCATAATTTTCCATCTTTGAGCACTAGCATCAGTTTGTAATGTAACTGAAGATTTACTAACAAAAACTACTGGAGCAATGCTGAATACTGTTCGTCCTCCATTGTGACTTTGGTAGCTTCAGCTGGTTATAGCATAGGTCTGTTAACAATTACCTACATGGCACTTCAGAGGTTACTACTTTGCACGATGCAAGTTCTGATAATGCAAAGGCCCAACTCGCACAGGTGAATCACAGTTACTATATTGCTAATTACACTTGATGAATAGAAGGCTGCTTCATAACAACAAGGTTGTTACAGGCTTCTATTAATTACAATCTCTTGCCCCAGCGCGGAGTCACAGGCAAATTAATAGTTAACGGTAAATCCCAATAATCAATAATTCTAGTTGGTATCAACTTAAATTTAACTGGATGGATGAGGAACCCCAATTTCTCAAATATAGTGTGCGGCTGAAACAGTTGATTTTAGCAAAATACAGCATTTAGAATATCATCCAGGTAAGCCATAACAAGTGTTTTTGAGCTCTGAGCAGTCCAAGCACCGGTTTTAGTAATTTGGTAAATAACCTGGGAGCTGAAGTTAGACCATTTTGCAACGCTTTAACTGTTATCATAGCCCCATCGAGATAAATTTCAAATGTCTCCGGAGATCGCTGTGAATGGGAACTGAATAGTATGTATTTTTGAGATTGATGCATGCCATAAAGATCCTATGGAAATCAGTTGTTAGACAGTAATGAAGTTTCCTATACTGAAAAGTTTATACTGCACATGCGAGTTAAATCAAGGATGAACCGATATTCTCCATCTTTCACAATGACCAGGCCACGCCTTCCATACCTGCCTCGAACAACAACTCTGGCGAGATTTCCGAGCCTGTCTCGAAAGGCAATCCTGGCCATAATACTGGGCCTGCCTCGAAAGACAACTCTGGCCATAATTCTGAGCCTGCCTCGAAAGACAACTCTGGCCATATTTCCGAGCCTGTCTCGAAAGGCAATCCTGGCCATAATACTGAGCCTGCCTCGAAAGATAACTCTGGCCCCAATTCCAAGCCTGCTTGGAACCCTTGTATACTGTGCAATATAAACTAATCACATGTTATCATTTTAGTTTATAAACGGATCTGAATCTCATGTTATCATTGTCATTTGTACAAAAAACAAGTGTAAATATTACCAACTTGTAAATGGCCCACATACCCCATGTTTCAGAAGAACCAGACCCACCTACCTCCATGGTTACCGGTGGTCTTATGGTAAGCCCAAAGGCCCCTGATGCAGGTTCTATTTCCGTCCTTGGTTGGAGAGTAGGACTGGTAGGGTGCGTGGATTCGATATTTTTCCTGAGGCTGGCTTGGGCCTTGGCTTGAAAGACCTCTGCCCAGCTTTCAAGTTGCCACCAGCTTCAGTGAACCGCTTACTGCCGTTGGAGGCGTGGGGTGTGTCGTCGCCGAAACGATGAAGCTTTGCTCGTCATTGGTACCTTGATTGGTCCGACAGCTTTTGCTTCCTCATCCAGGTCTAACCTGTTGGATAAGTCTTACCTGAAGAGAAGATTCGGCGGCTGGTTTCATTTCCTGGATTTCATGCCCCCTCCAATGTCACCCCTGATAGCGCTGTTCACTGCCGGCACTTGTAGCATGAGGGGAACTCTGGCCCCTTCCGGGTTTTCTGCCAACGGCTGGAAACTAACTCTTCTGGCAGCAACACCTTCGTTTGCGAGGATTCCCTTGAAGCCATACGCATGTGCACCAGTATGTTCCACGGACTGTGCTAATATGGCCCCTCCTATGGAGCATCACATTTGTGGGATAAATGCCCGAGGGCGCTATCCATGCTTCATTTTTTCTATTGCGGGCACTTCTGATTCATACCCTTCGTGCCTCGTGGTATGCTCTCCGGCTATGCCTCTGAACTCTGAGTCAGAGAAAACTGACGCCGAATGTTCCCCTCCTCAGAGAGGGAGACATTGTGCAGCCCTGAAACAGGTGCCGCTGCCTCGGGCTCCCGAGGAGACCCGGGTGAGATAACTCCCTCCTTTGGAGCATATCATTGTGGAGCAACCTCTCCATCAGGTGCTCCATGTGGGTTAGATGTCCGAAGACGCTACCCATTGAAGGAGGGGAACCCTCCTGGCCTGACATGCCCAAGTCCATAGGCCTAACCGACTTATTCTTGGATTTACCCCCTTTCATGGGAACCACAGCGGTCTGGGAGCCGCTGGCCGCATTGTCAGCGACTTGGGTGGCGAACCCGGCTGCCCGCGCTTCCGCGGTCCGGACCGGGATCTCCCAACGGTCCATAACCGGTTTCCTCACGGCCCGTCCGGACTTCGCCCCCAAATTATCCAGCAGGAAAAACTCTGTAAGAAGAGATTCCTGCAAGAAAAAACAGAACCTGGAAATAAGTTTAAAACTTACCTGCAGGTTTAAACTAACCGCTGGAAGGAGCGACGCGCCTGCCAGTCAGTTGCTGCGCAATGCGTCAGACGTAATGACGCGCATGCGTGCTGACGGCCTTCTTCACGTAGTCACTCACGTGACTCTGAAGTAAAATCCTTGCACAAGTCCTCTGGCGGTCTAGGTGCTGGGGGATGAAGTGAAGGCCCAGGTTGACTGCGTCATCCACAGATCTATTGGCCCAATATGCAAACTGCAGAGGGTCCAGCAGGGGGCTCATAATATTTTTCAGCTGTGACTTATCACATGTGACAGAAACGGATCATTAATTAATTCATTCATTCAGAAGGAGGTACTTGGTCTTGCTCATGTTTACTTTCCCGATACATAGCCTCAAGCTTTACTTCATTTAGGTCCTCATTTGCTTGTCTGGGCCAGGAGGATAGAACTTTGGGATAGGTCCCAGGGAATGGGGAACACAGTGAATGGGGACACTGGAAACGGGGGACATCATAAATGGGGACACGGGAATGGTGGACACAGGAAATTGGGTCACAGGGTTGGGGGAAACAGGAATGGGGGGACACAGGAAATGGGGTCACGGGGAATGGAAGCCAGCAGTGAGCCGTACTTAGTGAAACACCGGTCATCATTTCACTCTCTTTAAAATGGTTGCCTATAAAATAGTCTTTGACATGGAGAAAAATCAGTCTTTGAAAGTTAAAATAGACACGAAAAGCTCGAGCAACTCAGTCGGTCAGGCAGCATCTCTGGAGAAAAGGAATAGGTGACGTTTCGAGTCGAGACCCTTCTTCAGACTATGCCTCCTTTGAAAGTTAAGTTTGAATCAGACCAATATGTGCAACTCCCAAAAGTGGGCTGCATTCCTGTTCGATCTGCCACCATCTGTATTCATAGCCGTTTGCTAAAAGTAACTTGCAAGTGACTGCAGATTAAAAAAAGATCGAGAAATATTTGGAGAGACCCATTTATAATCAAGTTCAAGTGCGAACACTAAAAGATATATATACTGCAGAATTAGATTAGATTAGATTAGATATAATTAGATATAATTTATTGCCACACAGCCAGGCTGGTGGAAATTTGAGTTGTCAGCAGCGATACAATAATAAAGAACACACAACCACAATAAAACTGTAACACAAACATCCACCACAGCATTTATCACTGTGGTGGAAGGCACAAAATTTGGCCAGTCCTCCACCATTTCCCCCCGTGGTCAGGACCAGAGTCCAGAGTCAGTCCAGGATCGGCTCTTCCTCACCGGAGACCGCGGCTTTAAGTTGGTGTAGGCTGCAGGCCGGCGGTCAAGATTTAAAGTCCCCGCCGCAGCCAGAAGCACCGTAGACTGCAGGGCCGGCGGTAGAAGCTCCCCTCCAGGGGTGATGGTAAGTCCATGCCGGACCAGCGGTAGAAGTCGGCCGCGGGCCGGCAGTGATGGCTTCTTCTTCCCCCGGGTCCCCAACGTGAGGTCCCGGGCTGTAGACGCCGCACCAGCTGGAGCTCTGCAGACCGCGGCTTCAGGCTGCGACTTCAGGTTGCCGGCTGCCCCGGGCCAGCGAAACGGAGCGCTCTCCTCCAGCGAGGGCTCACCCGCTCCACGCCGAGAGTCCACGCTGCGCCCGCCGCTGAAGCCCCGGGCGCGTCTCCGGGAAAGGCTGCGTCGATCCTTGATGTTAGGCCACGGGGGAGGCGACCTGGAAAAACTTGCCTCTCCATGGAGGAGGCGACCGAAGCGGTTTCCCCTTTACCCCCCCACACCACCCCCCACATAAAACACACAAAGAAACATTAAATACAGACTTTAAAACATACTAAAAAAATTAAAAAAGGTTGAAAAACTGACGAGCTGCATGACATGGCTGCTGCCAGAGCTACATTTAATCTACATTTAACAAATAGGCTTGGTGCAAATGTTCAGATCAAAGTACTGCACTGTATTTGGCTCAATTTCAACAGTCCTATATTTTGTATAATTTGCAACTTTGTTTCTGATTTACTGGGCCTGTACTCTCTAAAGCCTCTCGTTAGAAGGGAAAAATAAATTAATGAGAATGTGTCAAAATCCTGACCTTTGATTGTCAAATTAAATATGGTCACATAACTCATGCATTGAGATAACAGTATTTCATAATTTTGCTATTTTTATAGGAATCAAAGTTTTTTCCCAAATCAGAAAGAACAATCTCAAAGAATGCTAATGCGTGACCCGTGTTCGTCTAGAAACGGGATCTGAGCTTGATGGATATTAAAAGTGCTGGTGGGGTCAGGTGTAAAGGTAACAAGCAATGACAGCAAGGTGAAATGAAGTTTGATCCTGGAGGCAAGTCTGCTCGCAACACAGTCTTGAGGATTTGAATGTCATGGGATGTTTCAACCCAACCCAGGCGACTCTTTGTGTACCAGTCACTGAAGTGGATCTGCAATCACGCATTACAAACCTTCCACTCTTTTAAATTTCTCTGCACACTGTGGATGGCTCAATTGTAATCATACATTGTCTTTCCGCTGACTGGTTAGCACGCAAAAAAAGCTTTTCACTGTACCTCGGTACACGTAACAGTAAATTAAACTAACTAAGTAATAATAACTAGAACTGCAGATACCTTTAAATTTCTGGGAGTCCACATCTCAGAGGATCTGACATGGACAACACACGCTGCCGCACTGGTGAATAAGGCAAGACAGCACCTTTATCACCTCAGGCAGCTGAGGAAATTCAGAGTCCCTCTGAGAATCCTCCAGTGCTTCTATTCAGCGGCTGTAGAAAGCATCTTGTCCGGAAACATCACAATCTGGTTTGGGAACTGCTCTGCCCAGGACAAGAAGGCTCTGCAGAGAGTAATGCATTCGGCCGAACGCACTATGGGAACTACACTCGCCCCCCTGCAGGAACTATACATCAGAAGGTACAGATGCAGAGCCAGTAACATTATGGGGGACGCCTTCCACCCCAGCAACAGACTGTTCCAGCTGCTACGGCCAGGGAAACGCCTCTGCTGTCATGCTGTGAAAACAGAGAGGATGAGAAGGAGTTTCTTCCCAGATGCCATTCGGACTGTAAACTCTTATCTCACCAGGGACTAACTTACTGTACCAATTTACTGTTGTGTTGCGTCTTTTTAAAATTGCTGGGGTTTTTCTCACAAATATGTAATTACAGGTTCGGTTCTATTCGGTTTTGTAGTTTTTTTTTGCACAATCCGCGAGCATTGCCACTTTTCATTTCACTGCACATCTCGTATGCATATGTGACAAATAAACTTGACTTGACTTGACTTGAGACGCTGGTTTAAATCAAAGATAAACAAAATGCTGGAGTCTTCTTCTTCGAGTCCGTTGCAATCTCAGATGTCGTTCTGCCAGTATCTGGCGCAGGTCACAGCTGGTCGGGTCGGTTCAGCCAGGTCCTGGGGGCTGCACTGGGGGGCGTCGTCACACTCCAGTAGGTGGGACATTGTCTGTACTGCTCCACAGCTGCATGTGTCTTCTGCCTGGTAGTTCCATGTTTTCATAAGTGCTTTGCACCTCCCCTGCTCCACTCGTAATCTGTTGAGGGTCTTCCAGGTTGGCCATGGGAGGTCGTGCCCGCTGGCGAGGCATTCAGTCGGAGTGATTCCTCTCTCCATCCAGTCGTGGGCTCGTGTGTTGAGCTGGTTCCATTCATCTTTCCAGATGTTGGTCCTTGCTGTTTCTTTGGTTGTCTGGAGAGGTGGGACTGTCTGCAAGAAACTGGCTCTGGATTTCAGTCGGGGTGGAGGTGCTGTGTGTCCGTGCAGGGGGTGCCTGGTATCGATCTCCTGTGCTCTCCGCTCGTCTTGGGCGACGATGGATCGTCTGATATGGGGGGGGCAATACCGGCTAGGGCGTAGAGGCACGGGACTGGCGTTGTCTTTATGCATCCCGTGATAATGCGGCAGGTGTCGTTGAGGGCTGTGTCAACCAGTTTGGTGTGGTGGGAGCGGCTCCAGCTTGAGCACGCGTATTCAGCTGTGGAGAAGCACAGGAATAACTCAGTGGGACAGGCAGCATCTCTGGAGAGAAGGAATGGGTGACGTTTCTGGATAGGACCCTTCTTCAGACGTCACCCATTCCTTCTCTCCAGAGATGCTGCCTGTCCCGCTGAGTTGCTCCAGCATTTTGTGTCTATCTTTAACTGACTAATAACATTGTTGTGATGTTTCAGCTCCTACATTAATGTCATAACTATATTCCAGTCTTATACTCTGGCCTGGATAGAGTGGATGTGGAGAGGATGTTTCCACTAGTGGGAGAGTCTAGGACCAGAGATCATAGCCTCAAAATTAAAGGACGTTCCTTTAGGAAGGAGATGAGGAGGAATTTGGTGAGGGTGGAATTCTTTGCCACAGAAGGCTGTGGAAGCTGCCAGTGGATATTTTTAAGGCAGAGATAGATAGATTATTGATTAGTGCGGGAGTCAGAGGTTATGAAGAAAAGGCAGAAGAATGGGGTTAGGAGGGAGAGATAGATCAGCCATGACTGAATGGCGGAGTAAACTTGATGGGCCAAATGGCATAATTCTGCTCCTATCATTTATGAACTTATGATATGAAGAAAAGTTGACAGCTGGAAAATGCCAAAAGCCAAAATGTTTAAATAGAGTTTTAACAACTGGAAACCCCCCCAGAAAACACTAGAGTGACTTAATGGTTCAGGCAGCATATCTGTAGAATGTGTAGGAAGGAACAGCAGATGCTGGTTTACACCAAAGATAGACATGGAAGGCTGGAGTAACTCAGTGGGTCAGGCAGCATCTCTGTAGGACGGATACGTGATGTTTCAGGTCAGGATCCTTCATCAGATCCTTCATCTTCATAGCAGGGAACAACTGGAATTAACTTAAAGGTTTCAATCAATTGCCATTTCTATTCAGATCTAGAGATACTGTTACCCCACTAATAAATAAATGAACCATTAATTGAGGGAAATAAATGCTGGTGAGGGTTTTATCTATATTACTAAAAGTAAGATCTTGACCACTTCCCGTTTTTCTGTTTCATGATTTTTGAAAAAACCCTGCCACTAACGGCTGTGATTTTTGGCCATCTTACTCAAAGTCTCCCTCCGCTGCGCAGGACAAGAGGATTTTTCCCACTGATGAAAAATATAAGAGTTATTAATGTTAACATTCTCTCTGCTGCCCCTGTTGGTGGGAGGGCGGAGGGACTATAAAATCCGGAAGTGTTGTGCCTCACTCAGTCTCTGCAAGATGGAGGAAGCAAGAGGGTCACGTCTCTCTGAGCTGTGAATAACACTGAACACATGTCTACTCAACTGTGAGTGCCCTTAATGTGGTTCCAAAACGAAAATGTGGTTGCTTTGAAAGGCTGCACTGCAAATGGTTGTTGGTGGTGGTAACAACTTTGAAATGCTGCACTACAAATGGTTGTTGGTGTTGGTAACTGCTTTGAAATGCTGTACTGCAAATGGTTGTTGGTGGTGCTAACTGCTTTGAAATGCTTCACTGCAAATGGTTGTTGGTGGTAACTTGACAACTTCCTGTTTGCACTTTATATTGATTTTAGAGAAAATGCCACCACTTATGGCTGTGATTTTTGGCCATCTTACTCAGTCCCCTACCGCTTATCAGGTGCAGAGGATTCTTCCTATCAATGAAAAATAAAAGTGTTATTAGTGTTTAAAAAAATGTTGAGAATCTCTCTCTTGTCAATGACGCCATGAAGGCCATGCCCCTTCCGGTGAGAGAGGGAGGGATTATAAAACCTGGAATTGTGGGTGTGGCTCAGTCTCTGCAAGATGGGGGAGGGAGAGGTCACGACTGTCTGAGCTGTGGATCAACTGAACACACTGAATTTCTACTGATCTGTGAGTGTGGTGTTTATGTGGTGTTTTATGTGGTTTTATGGTGGTTTCACCCTGCTTGAAATGGTATGAAACTGCATTTGAATGTGGTGGCCTTGCACCCTGCATGAAATGGTATGAAACTGCATTTGAATTTGGTGGCCTTGCACCTTACATGAAATGGTATGACACTGCAATTGAATTTGGTGGCCTTGCCCCCTGCTTGAAACATGAAACTGCAATTCAATTTGGTTTTCTTGCACCCTGCTTGAAGTGGTATGAAACTGCACTTGAATTTGGTGCCCTTGCATCCTGCTTGAAATTGCATTAAACAGCACTAGCATCTGGCGGCCTTGCACCCTGCTTGAAGTGGTAGGAAACTGCACTTGAGTTTGGTGACCCTGCACCCTGCTTGAAGTGGTAGGAAATTGCACTTGAATTTGGTGGCCCTGCACCCTGCTTGAAGTGATATGGAACTGCACTTGAATTCGGCGGCCTTGCACCCTGCTTGTAATGGTCGGAAACTGCACTTGAATTTGGTGGCCCTGCACTCCGCTTGAAGTGTTAGGAAAGTGCACTTGAATTCGGTGGCCTTGCACCCTGCTTGAAGTGGAAGGAAACTGCACCTGAATGTGTTGGCCTTGCACCCTGCTTGAAGTGTTATGAAATTGCAATTGAATTTGGTGGCATTGCACCCTGCTTGAAGTGGTAAGAAACTGCACTTGAATTTGGTGGCCTTGCACCCTGCTTGAAATGGAATTTCAAGGAATAGCCATAAGTCAACTGCTCGCCCACCAGCCGTGAGTGAGCTGCCAGCACATCAGGCTTGAGTGACTGAGCTGTCACTCCACGAATCCATTTGGCCCACAATGTCCATACTAGCCCTCTGGAAACCAATCCGTTCAGCCCACAATGCCCTCCCATGTGAATATGGGACCCAACGGGTCCCACTTAGTCTAGTTCATTATAAATACTAATTGTTCATAACTGTCAGGTCATTTTATTTAATCTTTCTGGCTAAATCGTGTATGTTCTGGCCAATGGAACTGAAGAGAATTGTTACCATTTAGCTTGCATTCAAAGTGATGCGAAACCAAGGCTCACATTTCAGGTCCAGACCGGAAACATCACCTATCCATCGTCTCCAGAGATGCTACGTGACCCACTGAGTTACTCCAGCACGTTGTCACTTATTTGTAAACCAGCATCTGCAGTTTAGTTTTTGAAGACACAGTGCGGATACAGGCCCTTCGGCTCACCGAGTCCACACCGACCAGCGATCCCCTCACACTAACACTATCCTACACACACTAGGGACAATTTACACTTATATCAAGCCAAGTAACCTACAAACCAGTATGTCTTTGGAGTGTGGGAGGAAACCAAAGATCTTGGAGAAAACCCCCACGGTCACAGGGAGAACGGAAAACTCCGTACAGACAGCGTCCGTAGTCGGGATCGATACCGGGTCTCTGGCATTGCAAGCGCTGTATGGCAGCAACTATACTGCTGCACCACCGTGCCACCCATCATCATCAGGAGGAGGAGCCATCTTGGGGAACGGCTGCTAACCTGCAGCCGTCCGTTTAATTCACTTTCTTTTTGTAGTTCTAGTGAGTCCTGTGTTTTGTTTGTGGGAGAAATAGACTTTTTAATGTGGGGGGTAGTGGGTAATAATATTTCTAGGTCCCTACCTGGTCGGTGAGGCAGCTTTTTCTACGGGCTGCCCCGTCGACCCGTCCTCGTGGCCTACCAGTGGGCGTGGAGCGCCGTTTCCTGGCGGGGACTGCCCAGCACCTCGGCTTCGGTGGCGGCACAACGCTGGAGTGCTATCGCGGTGCGGAGCGGGCGATGCCTTGCCTGGGTCGCCGTGCTGGATCGACACGCTGGAGCTCCGGTGAGCTGTGACCGCCGAGTTCAACACCTCCGGGCTGCAGGTCTGCGGAGCGGAGCGGGCGGCGCAGACTTCAACATCGGGAGCCTGGGAGCGCCAAACCGGCGCGGCCTTGTCGGCTTCTGAAGCCGCGGTCTCCGGTAAGGAAGCGGCCATTCCAGGTGGCCCAGCCACTGAGAGGACTCTCCCGATGCCGGGGCAACAGCATCCGGCGAGAACGGCCAGGAACATCGGGCCTCCGTAGAGGCAATAGCGGAGGCCTCAATAGGCCTGACTTTGGGAGAACTGTGGATGGGGACTGGACATTGTGCCTTCCCCCACAGTGGTAACCATTGTGGGGGGATGATTTTTGTGTGTAAGTGATTATTTTAGTTTGTGTCCAAGATGGCTGTCGGAAGGGAGAGTGGACGCTGGCGCGGTTTAGCTGCCGCTGCTCTCTCTTCACATTGTGTTTTTGATTTTTTTTTTTGTCTTTGGATCGAATTCTGTCTTTAATTTGTGTATTGGTGATGTCTTTATTATTTATTTTACTCCGATTATATGTTTTTTACTCTTGTTAAATTCTGTAAGGTGTCCTTGAGACTTTTGAAAGGCGCCCACAAATAAAATGTATTATTATTATTATTATTATCTTGTTTCTAAACCATGGCATTACACAGTCATGTGTAGGATGGAACTGCAGATGCTGGTTTACAGTTACATGATCAACATGAACCCAGTCACTAATCAATACTTTGTTATTTGCACCACAATTATACCTTTTTGTTTATTTGGCATACCTTACTTTTTTTTTCAAATTTCCACAGATGGTTAAGTCAGGCATTATTCAATTTTACATTTCTATCTCTGTGAAGAAGGACATCCTTCAAATAACATTGTCAATGCAAACTGGCGAGAACCATGAACTAACTATTCTGCACTCGTTAGATATTTTATTCATATCATATTTCCCCACACTTGATTTACATTGTTTTGATCCTACCAATCCACTTATTCTCTTGTTAAATTAAAGTCATAACTTAACTAGATGATATTTCAATTAGCTAGCAAGTATATAGAAATCTGCAAAGAAATTGATTTATTATCTTTCAAAGTTACTAATTGTTTGTATACTAATGTGCAAATTAGTGGAAAAATACTTTGACTAAGCCCATAATATATTCTATTGCAATTCTTTGTGGAAACATTAAGTTACAGCAATCTATCAGAAGTTAAGCAACACTGGATTTTATGAAGCAAGTACCATTTCATAGGAAACATATAATCTAATAAGTGATTCTATTTAATCGAATTATCCACCCTGATTCTCAGCTAACTAACTGCTATAACAACCAAAAATATATTCAGAGCATATCCTGAGGATCACTTTCGAAAGGACATTATGTATTTTCTATTTTTGTTTCTAATAAGTGTTGTTTCTCTCATATAAATTCAAACAGCATGTTGCAAGAGTTACTATTGAATTCTGAGGTCATTCTCTTTGAAGTTCAGTTTAGTTTAGAGAAGAGATATAGCACGGAAACAGGCCCTTTGGGCCAGCAAGTCAACGCCGACCAGCAATCCCCACACATTAACATTATCCTACACACATTAGGGACAATTTAAATTTCTACCAAGCCAATTAGCCTTCAAACCTGTATGTCTTTGGAGTGTGGGAGGAAACCCACAGAAGATCTCGGAGAAAAACCACGCGGTCATGGGGAGAAAGTACAAACTCCGTACAGACAGCACCCGTAGTTGGGATCGAACCTGGGTATCTGGTGCAGTAATCGCTGTAAGGCAGCAACTCTACAGCTGTGCCACCGTGCTGCCCTGAAGTAAAGCAAATGTGAAATTGCCATTCCAACCCACCTTCCCTATTCATTACAGAATAAAAATGGCAGCTCCCAAGGATCAAGCTGCATATATAAAAATAATTGTAACCTCGAAATGTTTAAACTGATCAATGGCTAATTGTTAGAAATCTAAGGATATCTAAGGATATTTCCGTTCCTCTAAGGACTCTATTTCTTGGAGCGCAGGAGGTTGAGGAGTAATCTTATTGAGGTGTATAAGATCATGAGAGGATTGGGTAGATGCACAGAGTATTTTGCCCAGAGTAGGTGAACCGAGGATTGGAGGACATAGGTTTAAGGTAAAGGGGAAATGATTTAATAGGAATCTGAGGGGTGACTTTTTCCACACAAAAAGTGGTGAGTGTATGGAACAAGCTGCCAGAGGAGGTAGTTGGGGCAGGGATTATCCCAATGTTTAAGAAACAGTTGGACAGGTGCTTGGATAGGACAGGTTTGGAGGGATATGGACCAAACGCAGGCAGGTGGGACGTGTAGCTGGGATATGATGGCTGGTGTAGGCTTTGGGCCGATCTGCCTGTTTCCCTGCTGTATCACTCTATGACTCCAGCTGAAATATGGAGAATATTGGGTACCACATTGTTATTGGAAGTTAGGTTATGGATTAATTAGCATGGGTATAGTTAGAGAGATCAAAGGACAATGTTAATCATATAATGAAGTGGTGATCATCAAGTTACTGTGATTGGATAATAAGTCAGAGAAAGAAAGGAAGGATAGATGGACTGACATTCATTGATCAGGATTAGCTCCTATGTGTGTGTGTGGGTGGTTTTTGTTATTGATTAGCTAGTTGATCTTTACATGCTATTTGAAAAGATTATTCTGAGAAATACAAATGAAATTAATGTCCATTGGTACCCTATACCAATGAATACTAAAAAGATAATGTACCATGCTGCTCTGGTGATGTAAAGTGAAAATTATTATCGCTAACTTTGTTCAAATTAAAAGCACCTTGGTATAGAAACAGCACACAGACAATATAGACAATAGATACAGGATACTTTCGGCCCTTCAAGCCAGCACCGCCATTCAATGTGATCATGGCTGATCATCCACAATCATCCTGCTTCCTCCCCATATCCCCTGAAAACGCTATCTATAAGACACCTATCTAGCTCTCTCTTGAAAGTATCCAGAGAACCGGCCTCCACCGCCCTCTGAGTCGGAGAATTCCACAGACTCACCACTCTCTGTGTGAAAAACTGTTTCCTCATCTCAGTTCTAGATGGCTTACCCCTTATTCTTAAACTGTGGCCCCTGGTTCTAGACTCCCTCAACATCGGGAACATGTTTCCTGCCTCTAACGTGTCCAAACCCTTAATAATCTTATGTGTTTCAATAAGGTCTCCTCTCATCCTTCTAAATTCCAGAGTATACAAGCCCAGCCACTCCATTCTCTCAGCATTTGACAGTCCCGCCATCCTGGGAATTAACCTTGTGAACCTACACTGCACTCCATCAATAACAAGAATGTCCTTCCTCAAATCTGGTGACCAAAATTGCACACAATACTCCAGGTGTGGTCTCACTCCGGCCCTGTACAACTGCAAAGGATCTCTTTGCTCCTATACTCAACACCCCTTGTTATGAAGGCCAACACTTTCTTCACGGCCTGCTGTACCTGCATGCTTACTTTCAGTGACTGATGAACAAGGATCCCCAGATCCCGTTGTACTTCCCCTTTTCCCAACTTGACACCATTTAGATAGTAATAATCTGCCTTCCTGTTTTTGCTACCAAAGTGGATAACCTCTCATTTATCCATATTAAACTGCATCTGCTATGCATCTGCCCACTCACCCAATCTGCCCAAGTCACCCTGCATTGTCATAGCATCGTCCTCACAGTTCACTCTGCCACCCAGCTTTGTGTCATCTGCAAATTTGCTAATGTTACTTTGAATCCCTTCATCAAGGGGGCGCCGTCGAGTATGGCTGCCCTGCCAGCATCTGTTAGTCCTTTCACCCTTTTTTTGATTTTTAGTGAGTTGAAAGTGTTTGTTTTGGAGGTCTTCTAGTTTTTTTATGTGGTGGGTGGGGGGAGGGGGACTTTATTTCCTAGTCCCTACCCGGTCGGAGAGTCGGCTTCCCTCCGAGCTGCTTCTTCGCCCCCTCCTCGCGGCCTACCATGGGACTGGAGCGGCGTTTCCTGTCGGGACTGGCTGGAACCTCAGCTTCAGCGGTGGCACAGCGCTTAAATATCATCGTGGAGCGGGCGATGCCTTACCCGGGTCACCGTGCGGTAATCTCCGGAATGCTGTGACCGCCAACTCCAACATCAAGGAGCTGTGGCTGCGAGCGTCCAGCCGCGGGCGGCGCTGGATTTAAAACACCGCGGAGCCTGGGATCCGAGATAGCCAGAGTCGGAGCTCCAACCAGCGCAGCTTGAGGACTTCGGGAGCCACGGTCTCCGGGGAGGAAGCGGCCCATCCAGAGATTCCAAGCCGCTGAGGAGTGTTCACCCGACGCTGTAGTTCCATCATCCCGGCAAGAGGGCCTGAAGGATCGGGCTGCCATAGCGGCGACTGCGGAGGCCACAATAGGCCTGACTATGGGTGTCCTTTGTATATCATTGTATAAATCATTGATGTATATTGTAAATAGCTGCAGTCCCAGCACCGAGACTTGCGGTACCCCACTAATCACTGCCTGCCTTTCTGAAAGGTACCCGTTAATCCCTACTCTTTGTTTCCTGTCTGCAAACCAATTTTCTATCCATGTCAGCACTCTACCCCCAATACCATGTGCCCTAATTTTGCCCACTAATCTCCTATGTGGGACCTTATCAAATGCTTTCTGAAAGTCCAGGTACACTACATCCACTGGTTCTCCCTGGCCCATGTTCCTAGTTACATCCTCAAAAAATTCCAGAAGATTAGTCAAGCATGATTTCCCCTTCGTAAATCCATTTGATAACAGTTTAATGGTGAGGGTTTACTATGAAACTCATGTCAATTTTCTCTCAATCTTTTAAAAGTGAATAGATGTAAAATTTATAAGGCACGATGTGGAGCTTAGCTCAATAAATTGAAGATTATAGAGTTGTGCAGTTGATACGTAAACCATACACGCAATGTTTTTGAATGAGCTTTGGACTTAAGACCTTAGAGATGCAGCGCGGAAACAGGCCCTGCAGCCAAGATCCCTGTGCACTAGCACCATCCCACACACTAGGGGCAATTTACAATTTTACCAATGCCAATTAACCTACTAACCTGCACGTCTTTGGAGTGTTGGAGGAAACCGGAGCACCCACTAAAAACCCATGCGATCACAAGGAGAAAATACAAACTCTGCACAGACAGCACCCGTAGACAGGATCGAACCTATGTCACTGGCACTGTAAGGCAGCCACTATACCACTGTGCCAGTGTGCTGCAGTAACATAGGTCAAAAATAGGCAGGAAAATTTGTGCACATTGGATTTGACCAGGAATCAGTTTCAGGATCGTCAGACTATCTTTGATTGGGCTTTGTTGGCTTTATCTTGCACGAAACTTTATTCCCTAGTCATGTATCTATACGCTGTAAATGGCTCCATTGTAATAATGTATTGTCCTTCTGCTGACTGGTTAGCACGCAACAAAAGTTTTTCAATGTACCTCGGTACACGTGACCATAAACTAAACAAAAACTGAAACTGAAGAAAAAAGGATCATTGCTTTTCTTTAAATTAATGACTTGGACTTGGGATGGGCTCTCTTCCAGGGCAGGTGAGAACTGTACAAGAATGATGGGTTGAACATGAACTGGAGGGTCAACAATGTCCTCGCAGGAGCCTTTGCTGATGCTACTTGGGAGGACTTACGCGTGTGAGGCAGGAGGGTGGGAAATACAACAGCGGATCTTGTATTCAAGAGAGAGTTAGATATAGCTCTTAGGGCTAACGGAATCAAGGGATATGGGGAGAAAGTAGGAACAGGGTTCTGATTTGGGATGAGCAGCCATGATCATATTGAATAGCGGTGCTGGTTCAAAGGGCCAAATGGCCTACTCCTGCACCTATTTTCTCTGTTTCTATGTTTCTATGTATCTCAAATTATCACCATACTTATAAATGTTGTTTTTATTGCCATTCTGTAAAACTTCTGAAAAGAAAAAAAGGCATTTGAAATATTTTCTGGAAAGCATTCGGGAAATATGCTTCAACCAGCTTTTTATCAAACTTTATGCTTGTTTAGTTTAGTTTACTTTAGTTTCTATTAACAAGTGGAAGGGTTGAGCAATAGGTAGTGGTAATGTCAAATAGGTCAGAAGAAGAGTCTCGATCCCAAATGTCTCTCATTCCTTCTTTCCAGAGATGCTGCCCCTCCCGCTCAGTTACTCCAGCCTTTTGTGTCTATCTTAGGTCTGCAAGGAAGGACAGGCAGAACCAGGTTAATGAACACTGTAGTGGGATGAAATGTATTTATTTCAATGCAAGACGTATTTTATGCAAGGCAGATTAATTCACAGGCTAGGTTAATTCATGGAATTATGGCATTGTTTGAGTTTGAGTCTAGTTTATTGTCACGTGTACCGAGGTACAGTGATAAGCTTTATTTGCGTGCCAACCAGTCAGCGGAAAGACATCACATGATTACAATCAAGCTATCCACAGTGTACAAATACATCATAAAGGGAATAACGTGAATAACGTTTAGTGCAGTAAAGTCCAGTAAAGTCCGATCTAAGATAGTCCGAGGGTCTCCAATGAGATAGATGGTAGCTCAGGACTGCATTTAGTTTAGTTTTATAGAATAATTAAACGAGAACTTACCGTTTGAAGTTTGATCTTTATTTTATGAGAAGTTGCGATGAGGGATTACGTGAAGAAGCCCGCCAGCCCACATGCGCGTCAACCTTTAAAGCAGCTGTATGAAATCACAGAACAATCGCTGACCTAAACTATAGGAAGATTAACAAACTAGAACTACCGAATCATCTTTATGAGAATAGGGTTGGGAGTGGAGGGCACGTAATCCCTCATCACAACTTCTCATAAAATAAAGATCAAACTTGAAATGGTAAGTTCTTGTTTAATCTTTCTATTTTATTGCGAAGTCACGTGAGTGACTATGTGAAGATTTCAAAGCTCTGTGATTTCATGCCGTGAACCAGAGTCCATGCAAACATACTGCGTCAGTTGACCAGATATGATTGAAAACATAGTGCATTCAAACATGATATAGACTTAAACATGCTGATGCTCTTAGTGAAAATAATAATAATGGTCCCTTACATCAGGGAAAATAATAGATTATTTAACAGAACTCAAAATTGTATTAGCAAACGAACCAGGCCTGTCAATAGGCTTATTGTAAAAAGCTTGAAAAGTCCGCTCATTCGACCATCCTGCTGTCGCTAGGATGCGGTCCAGCGGAACTTCCATGAATCTCGCTGCCGATGTCGTTGCAGCCCTGGTAGAGTGAGATTTAAATACATCAGTGTCCACTCCTGCGAAAGCTAGTACATGTCTCAACCATCTAGAAATGGTCTGCACCGATACCCTTTTGTGTGGTTTTCTGTGACTGATGAACATAGCCAGTTCAGTGCCTCGAAGGTCCTTCGTAACCTTTATATATTATTTAATATACGTGACAACACATAACCTACGATCAGTTGGATATGCTAAAAACTCCAGCTTAAGACCTAGCACACCCAGTCTACTTTGCTTATTTAACTCATTTATGTAAAACGTTATCTTATTGTTAGACATAACTGTCCTATCCAGCCTTAATTTATGCAATGACTGGACACGTTGCGCTGAAACAAGCGCCATGAGCATTATTACTTTATAGGTGTGCCGGGCCAAAGATAAAGATGTGGCTGGAGCCCAACTGCGAAGCAGTGTTAACACTGCGTTAACGCCCCATAATCCGTGTATCTGGGCCTGGGAGGGTTTACGTTAAAGATACCCCTCATAAATTTGGATACCAAAGTGTGAGACCCGACAGAATGGTGTCCTGATCCCAGCAGCAAGTATGATGATAAAGCACTTTTAGCAGTGTTAATAGCACTATAACTTAATTTTCTCTCGAAAAACAACATTGAAAGAAATTCGAAGACACCGGCTATACCTGTCGTACTATAAGTTATATTTGAATTCACACAAAAACATCCCATAGCTTAATGTAGGAAATGTACTGCTTCTTGGTACTGTCCCGCCAAGCTGCAGTGATCACGTCCACCGTTAGGTCGGATAATCCGAGCCCCAGAAAAGGTCTTCTTAAACTCTGCAAATCAATAAGTTGATTTTGTCATGCAGAGGATGAGATTCCCAAGTTGCGGGATGAACAAGCAAATCTTTATGCTTACTGATAACCATATATGGTTCTGTTAGCATTCCTAACATCAAAGGGAACCATGGCTGCATAGGCCAGTCAGGCACTACTAAAATACATGAAGCGGAGTCTTGCTTGATTTTTTGCAAGCACCGGCTGATGAGGCAAAATGGAGGGAAGGCATAGAAGAACATTCCTCCCCAGTGTAACGAGAATGCATCTATAGCTACTGCCCCTGGGTCTGGCTCCCATGCAACATATTTTGGCAACTGGTGATTAAGCCTGGATGCAAACAAATCAATATCAGGCGTTCCATATCAAGCAATAATGTTGTTAAACACTTTGTGATCTAACATCCATTCCATGTTATCATTAAATTTACGTGATCTAATGTCTGCCACCGTGTTAAACCTACCTGGCAAGTAGGTAGCTGAGATCCAAATCCTCCTTTCAATACACCAGCTCCAAATGAGATTAGCTAAACTATCACAGGATACTGATTTGATTCCACCCATATGATTAATATATGCCACCGCTGTAGTGTTGTCAATTTGAAGTCGAACATGCAGATCATGCATTTTCACACAGTAAGCCTTTAAATCATAGAACGCCCCCAGCATTTCCAGGTAGTTGATACCATATAGATGGATAAATGGTAACTCGTGCATATCCCATCCGCCACCACAACTAGAGATGGTATTAGTAGCTCCCCATCCCTGTGCACGCATCAGTTTGTAGTACAATTAAAGGTTTACTAATCAAAATGTCGCCGGAGCAATGCTGAATATTGGTCGTCCACCATTGTAACTCTGTTATAGATTCTGCCGACAATTGCATAGGTCTGTTAAAATGACCTAAATGGGATTTAAGTGCTTGCTCCTTTGCACGCTGCAGATTTTGATAATGCAAAGGCCCAAATCTGGCAGCTGGAAAAACAGCCACTATTTTCCCAATCACACTAGCCACCTGGCGAATAGATGGCTGCTCCAGAACAAGAAGGTTATTACAGGCTTCTATTAAATCTAATCTCTTTCCCCAGGGCAGTGTCACAGACATTTCTATAGAGTTAATAGTAAACCCTAAATAATCAATAACCCTTGTTGATATCAACCTGGATTTAACTGGATGGATGAGAAACCCCAATTTCTCAAATATGAGCTTCGTGGCTGAAACAGCTAGTTTAGCCAAATGTAGTGTTCTTCCTATGATTAGGATATCATCCAAATAGCCCATAACAATATGCTCTTGAGCTCTGAGCAGGCCGAGCACTGGCTTCAGCAGTTTGGTAAATAACCTAAGAGCTGAGGTTAAACCATCAGGTAATGCTTTAAACTGCCATTGCTGCCCCATCCAGCTAAATTTCAGATATCTCCGGTGATCCTTGATGTGGAACTGAATAATATGCATCTTTGAGATTGATGCATGCTATAAAGAATCCTTTAGACATTAGTTGCTTAGCAGTAAAGAAATTCTCCATTTTAAAATGTCTATACTGCACATATGAGTTGAGTTGTGTCAAATTAAGGATGATACGGAATCCCCCATCTTTCTTTTGCCCAGAGAATATACTAGAGAGGTATTGATGACTTTCATAATTTGATCTCTCAATTACACCTTTTTTGTGCAATGTATGAATTTCTGCTTGTATATCCAAAACCTCTTGTTTGGAATGAATATACGACCGACTTGGCGTGTGTTGTGTGGGTGGAAATGAGTTAGGTAAAAACTCAATTTTGAACCCCTTTATACTGTACAATATAAACGGATCTGAAATTATCCACCGTCATTCATGCAAAAAACAAGTTTAATCTACCATCAACTTGTAAATGTTCCACACACCCCATGTTCCGGAAAGAACCAGACCCACCTACCTCCACGATTACAGGTGGTCCGATAGCAGGCCCAACGGCCCTAATACTGATTCGGTTTCCGTCCCCTTGCTTTGGAGAATTGAGCTGCTGGGGCGCGAGGATTGCGCATTTTCCATGATGGCCGGGACGGGCCTTGGCCTAAAAAAGACCTATGCCCGGGTAGATCAAATCTAGAGCTGCCACTAACTTCAGCAAACCGCTTATTGCTAGTGGAGGCGTAGGGGTGCTGACGCCGAAAGAGCGGAGACTTGCCCATAGGAGATGCTTTAATTAATCCTACAGCTTTGGATTCATCATGCAAGTCTTTCACCTGTTTACTCAGGTCTTCCCCGAACAGGAGATTGGGCGGCTGGACATTACTGGCCCTACACAGATGCGCAAAATTAGGGTTCAATGAGTTCATCTCGAAGTGTGCGTTGCACATCAGTGCCATGGCATCATGCTGGGTATCCGATAGTGGACCGCCATCTACCGATCTGGCAAAAGCCGTGATGCCTGCAGATAGTAATTTTAGAATTCGCTGGAGCTTCATCTCTTGGGTCTTGATGCCACCTCCAATGTAACCCCAAATGGAATTATTGACCACGGGCACTTTTAGAGACGCACAATTCGCTGGAGTGGGGTCCTTCGCAGTAGTTTCTATCATGGTTTGCTCTTGTAATTGGTGCGAAGTAAGATAACTGATGCTTGAGGCCAGTTCTTCCTGAAGTGGTTCACCTGTTGCGAAGGTACCGCAAATCTGGATGCAAGAGCGGGCAACTTTTGTGTATGCGATTTGCTTATATAACCATATAACCATATAACCATATAACAATTACAGCACGGAAACAGGCCATTTCAGCCCTACAAGTCCGTGCCGAACAATTATTTTCCCCTAGTCCCATCTACCTGCACTCAGACCATAACCCTCCATTCCTTTCCCATCCATATACCTATCCAATTTATTTTTAAATGATAAAATCGAACCTGCCTCCACCACCTTCACTGGAAGCTCATTCCACACAGCTACCACTCTCTGAGTAAAGAAGTTCCCCCTCATGTTACCCCTAAACTTCTGTCCCTTAATTCTGAAGTCATGTCCTCTTGTTTGAATCTTCCCTACTCTCAATGGGAAAAGCTTGTCCACGTCAACTCTGTCTATCCCTCTCATCATTTTAAAGACCTCTATCAAGTCCCCCCTTAACCTTCTGCGCTCCAGAGAATAAAGACCTAACTTATTCAACGTTTCTCTGTAACTTAGTTGCTGAAACCCAGGCAACATTCTAGTAAATCTCCTCTGTACTCTCTCTATTTGTTGACATCCTTCCTATAATTGGGCAACCAAAATTGTACACCATACTCCAGAATTGGTCTCACCAATGCCTTGTACAAATTTAACATTACATCCCAACTGCTATGCTCAATGCTCTGATTTATAAAGGCTAGCAAACCAAAAGCTTTCTTTGCCACCCTATCTACATGAGATTCCACCTTCAAGGAACTATGCACAGATATTCCTAGATCCCTCTGTTCAACTGCATTCCTCAATTCGCTACCATTTACCATGTACGTCCTATTGTGATTTGGCCTGCCAATTTATCATGCATAACAGCATGTTCTTCTGACACACATCCGTATTCGGAGTCAGTCATGTAATGACCTCCAAAGCTCCCCTCATCTGAGCGGGAGGAACTAAGCAACCGTGGACCAGGCGTTGCCGCAGGCATTAGGGTATACCTGCGTGGATATGCCTCCGTCTCATGGAGCATGCTGTGAGTCAGCATCCTCTCAATGAGGTGTTCCATTTTGGATAAACGCCCAAAGACGTTACCCATTGGTGTGGGAGGGAAATCCTCCTGGCCTGAATCATCCAAGAATACAGGCCTGCCAGACTTTCGTTTGGCTTTACCCCCTTTAAGGGCCTGTCCCACGAGCATGCGACTGCATGCGGCAATCGCGACCAAACCAGAAGCGGGGGCCACGCGGAGGTCGAGTGAGCGACATGAAGTTCGAGCAAAGTCCGCGGGAAGTATGCGCATGACGTACGACGTCGAGGCGGTGCGTACGGCGTTGAGGCAGTTGCGGGCCGGCAGGCCGTTGCCGCGCGGAATTTTTGAACACGGTCAGTTTTTCGGAGCCCTGCGCGATGTCGGGACCAGCTCCGCACAACTCCATCCGGCTCCGGCGATCGAAGTGGGACTGGCCCCGCGAGCCGTATGGCTCAAGCGACCACGTAAGGTCGCGCTTGCCGCATGGAGTTGCATGCTCGTGGGACAGGCCCTTTAGGTCGCGCTTGCCGCATGGAGTCGCATGCTCGTGGGACAGGCACTTTAGGTCGCGCTTGCCGCATGGAGTCGCATGCTCGTGGGACAGGCCCTTTAGGGGTTGCCAAAGTGCTCTGTGCAGGCACCAAGTCTGAAGTTGCTGGGCGAACTGTCAGCGACTCTGAAGGTGAAACAGACGGCCGCCGGTTTCCCGCACACCCGCGGTCTTCCGTAGCCAGTTTCCCATCTGGATTTGTTGGTCCTAGATCTCTCCATAATTCGCTAGAGACAACTGTTAAGAAAAATACCAAAAACACCTCAGAGTAAGTTGTAGACTTACCTGTGAGGTTTTTAAACTTACCGCTGGAGGAGCCGACCCTCCTCCCAGTCGGTCGTGCGCCATGCGTTGGACGTATTGACGCGCATGCGGGCTGGCGGGCTTCTTCACGTAGTCACTCACGTGACTTTGAAATAAAATGTTCTGTGGAAACAGGCGCTTCCACAGAAACAGCCCCACACATTAACACTATCCTACAGACACCAGGGACAATTTACAATTATACCAAGTCAATTAATAGGGGGTGTTGTGGATAATGAAGAGGATTTCCAAAGTCTACAGAGTGATTTAGGCCATTTGGAAAAATGGGCTGAAAGATGGCAGATGGAGTTTAATGCTGATAAATGTGAGGTGTTACACCTTGGCAGGACAAATCAAAATAGGGCGTACATGATAAATGGTAGGGAATTGAAGAATACAGTTGAACAGAGGGATCTGGGAATAACCGTGCATAGTTCCTTGAAGGTGGAATCTCATACAGATAGGGTGGTAAAGAAAGCTTTTGGTATGCTAGCCTTTATAAATCAGAGCATTGAGTATAGAAGCTGGGATGTAATGTTAAAATTGTACAAGGCATTGGTGAGACCAAATCTGGAGTATGGTGTACAATTTTGGTCGCCCAATTATAGGAAGGATGTCAACAAAATAGAGAGAGTACAGAGGAGATTTACTAGAATATTGCCTGGGTTTCAACAACTAAGTTACAGAGATAGGTTGAATAAGTTAGGTCTTTATTCTCTGGAGCGCAGAAGGTTAAGGGGGGACTTGATAGAGGTCTTTAAAATGATGAGAGGGATAGACAGAGTTGATGTGATCAAGCTTTTCCCTTTGAGAATAGGGAAGATTCAAACAAGAGGACATGACTTCAGAATTAAGGGACAGAAGTTTAGGGGTAACATGAGGGGGAACTTCTTTACTCAGAGAGTGGTAGCGGTGTGGAATGAGCTTCCAGGGGAAGTGGTGGCGGCAGGTTCGTTGGTATCATTTAAGAATAAATTGGATAGGCATATGGATGAGAAGGGAATGGAGGGTTATGGTATGAGTGCAGGCAGGTGGGACTAAGGGAAAAAAATTGTTCGGCGCGGACTTGTAGGGCCGAGATGGCCTGTTTCCGTGCTGTAATTGTTATATGGTTATATGGTTAACCTACAAATATGTACGTCTTTGGAGTGTGGGAGGAAATCAGAGATCCTGGAGAAAACCCTTGCTGTCCATGGGTTAGAATGTACAAACTCCGTACAGACAAGCACCCGTAGTCAGGTCGAACTCCGATCTCTGTCTATGAAAGGCAGCAACTCTACCACTGAGCCACCACACTGCTGTTCTCTCGTTGTTGGTAGGATGGTTCAGTTGCATTGTAGAGTTGCTCCCTTACAGCGCCAGAGACCCAATTTTGATCCTGACGACGGGTGCTGCCTGTATGGAGTTTGTACGTCTCCCTGTGTCTCTGTTGGTTTTCCCCAGGCAATCCGAATTTCTCCCACCATCCAAAGTTGTGCAGGTTTGTAGGTTAATTGACTTCTGTAAGTTGTAAAATTGTGCCTGGTATGTGTAGGTTAGTGCCTGGGGTGATTGCTGGTTGATGCGGACTCCGTGGGCCGAAGGGCCTGTTTCAGCACTGTATCTCTAAAGTCTAAAGTCTAAAAGGCAAAATTTAAAATTGCGCACGATAGAGAATAGGAGAAGGAAAATTGTTTGTCAAATCTTTTGTGGTGAAAGAGTTCTTCTCATGTACATGCCATTTACAATATTGCTGCTAAGCATGAATATCACAGGTATTTTGCTTCAGAATCTTAGATCAAGTTACAATGCTATTCATAGAAAAGCTAGTCGTTCCAATTGCCACATAATCCAACAAAATAGTAAGATTAAACGAGAATTTACCAGTTTGAAGTTTGATCTTGATTTTATGAGGAGTTACGATGAGCGATTACGTGAAGAAGGCTGTCATCCCACTTGGCGCGTCATACTTCAAAGCAGCGGTATGGAATCACAGAAACAAGTAGTTGGCCTAAACATAGTAAGATTTTGAGAACTGGAACTACCATATGACCTTGATAATATGAGGGTGGGAGCGGTGGGCACGTAATCGCTCATCGCTCAAATATATATATAAAAATATAAAATATATATATATATAAATATATTTAAAAAAAAATATATATAAAAATATAAAAAAATATATATATAAAAATATAAAACAATCTATATTACTAAAACTCTGTTCTTGATCGGTTTTGGCCTTCTGTGCTGCGATTTCCGAGAGAACGCCACCACCTCCGGCCATCATTTTTGGCCACCTTGCTCAGAGCCCCCCTCCACCACATGTGTGCCGAGGATTTTTCCCGTCGATTAAGAATGACAGAGATATTAATGTTTTTACAAAATTCCCCATTCTCTCTGCTGCCCCCGCTGGCGGCAGGGGGGAGGGACTATAAAACCAGGAAGTGGTGTGCCACACAGTCTCTTCAAGATGGAGGAAGGCAGAGGGTCACGTTTCTCTGAGCTGTGAATAACACTGAACACATGTCTACTCAAATGTAAGTGCCCTTGGTGGTCCTAAAATGCTTGCAGAATGTGTCTATTGGTTCTAAAGCTGGCAAAAAGTTTCCATTGCTTCTAAAGCTTGCAAAAAGTGTATATTGCTTCAAAAGCTTGCAAAAAAATGTCTATTGGTTCTAAAGCTTGCAAAAAATGTCTATTTGTTCTAAAGCTTGCAAAAAATGTCTATTGGTTCTAAAGCTTGTAAAAAATGTCTATTGGTTCTAAAGCTTGCAAAAAAATGTCTATTGGTTCTAAAGCTTGCAAAACAATGTCTATTGGTTCTAAAGCTTGCAAAAAAAGTCTATTGGTTCTAAAGCTTGCAAAAAATGTCTATTGGTTCTAAAGCTTGCAAAAAAAATGTCTATTGGTTCTAAAATGGTTCATACTAACGCTCCAGAAAGCCCACTGCCCCCCCCCTCCCCCTCCATCCCCTCCCTCCCCCTCTCCCCCATGGTTGGCTTAGCTTGGGTGTGTCTTGAAATTGAAAGGCACTGCTTACTGCAAATGGTGGCATGAAGTTGAAAGGCACTACTTATTGCAAATGGTGGCTTGGGAGCTTTGGATTGAAGTTGAAAGGCACTATTACTGCAAATGGTGGCTTGGTTGCTTTGGCTTGAAGTTGAAAGGCACTACTTACTGCAAATGGTGGCTTGGTTGCTTTGGCTTGAAGTTGAAAGGCAATACTTACTGCAAATGGTGGCTTGGGTGTGGCTTGGGTGCTTTGGCTTGAGGTTGAAAGGCACTACTTACTGCAGATGGTGGCATGAAGTTGAAAGGCACTACTTACTGCAAATGGTGGCTTGGGTGCTTTGGCTGGAAGTTGAAAGGCACTATTTACTGCAAATGGTGGCTTGGGTGCTTTGGCTTGAAGTTGAAAGGCACTACTTACTGCAAATGGTGGCTTGGTGTTTTGGCTTGAAGTTGAAAGGCACTACTTACTGCAAATGGTGGCTTGGTTGCTTTGGCTTGAAGTTGAAAGGCACTACTTACTGCAAATGGTGGCTTGGTTGCTTTGGCTTGAAGTTGAAAGGCACTACTTACTGCAAATGGAGGCTTGGGTGCTTTGACTTGAAGTTGAAAGGCACTACTTACTGCAAATTGTGGCTTGAAGTTGAAAGGCACTACTTCCTGCAAATGGTGGATTGGTTGCTTTGACTTGAAGTTGAAAGGCACTACTTATTGCAAATGACGGCTTGGGTGTGGCTTGGGTGTGGCTTGAAGTTGAAAGGCACTACTTACTGCAAATGGAGGCTTTGGAACTTTGGCTTGAAGTTGAAAGGCACTACTTATTGCAAATGACGGCTTGGGTGTGGCTTGGATGTGGCTTGAAGTTGAAAGGCACTACTTACTGCACATGGTGGCTTGGGTGCAATGGCTTGAAGTTAAAATGCATTACTTACCGCAAATGGGGGCTTGGGTGCATTGGCTTGAAGTTGAAAGGCATTACTTACTGCACATGGTGGCTTGAAGTTGAAAGGCACTACTTACTGCGAATGGTGGCATGAAGTTGAAAGGCACTACTTACTGCAAGTGGTGGTTTGGGAGCTGTGGTTTGAAGTTGAAAGCCACCACTTACTGCAAATGGTGGCTTGGGAGCTTTGGGTTGAAGTTGAAAGGCACTACTTACTGCAAATGGTGGCATGAGTTTGACAGGCACTACTTACTGCAAATGGTGGCTTGGGTGCTTTGGCTTGAAGTTGAAAGGCACTAACTGCAAATGGTGGCTTGGGTGCATTGGCTTGAAGTTGAAAGGCACTACTTACTGCTAATGGTGGCTTGGGTGCATTGGCTTGAAGTTGAAAGGCACCTCTTACTGCTAATGGTGGCTTGGGTGTGGCTTGGGTGTGGTTTGAAGTTGAAAGCCACTACTTACTGCAAATGGTGGCGTGGGTGCATTGGCTTGAAGTTGAAAGGCACCACTTACTGCAAATGGTGGATTGGTTGCTTTGGCTTGAAGTTAAAAGGCACTACTTTAAATGCACTTACTTCCTGTTTGTACTGTATATTGACTTACGGCTGTGATTTTTGGCCATCTTACTCAGTCCCCCTCCGCTGAGCAGATGCAGAGAATTCTTCCCATCAATGAAAAATAAAAGTGTTATTAGATTTTTTTTAAATGTTGAGTATCTCTCTCCATGAAAGCCACACCTTTTCCGGTGGGGGGGGGGGGGGTGGGGGGAGGGGTTATAAAACCCGGAAATGTGGGTGTGGCTCAGTCTCTGAAAGATGGAGGAGGGAGAGGTCACGACTCGCTGTCTTTTGTGGCTTTGCACCCTACTTCAAATGGTATGAAACTGCCCTTGAATTTGGTGGCCTTGCACCCTGCTAGAAGTGGTAAGAAACTGCACTTGAATTTGGTGGCCTTATACCCTGCTTGAAATAGAATTTCAAGGATTAGCCGTGAGTCAACTACCAGCCCACCAGCCATGAGTGAGTTGCCAGCACAACAGGCTTGATTGACTGAGACGCCAGCCCAAGAATTCATTTGGCGCACAATTTGCATACTAGCCCTCTGGAAACCAGTCCCTTCAGCCCACAACACCCATACTAGCGCTCCAGAAAGCCCCCCCCCCCCCCCCCCCCCCCAACTGGCCACCAATATTAGAATTGGTGGAGAGGTGGAATATTGCGTTGGATGACCAGCCCTCCTGTGTGATGCTGGGACCCAACGGGTCCCACTTAGTCTAGTATATATATAAATATATCCGTACCGCAAGAATAGGAGTACGGAGGATGCCATCTCAACGGCACTTCACTCCGCCATCTCCCACCTCGACAACAGAGACACTTACGTAAGAATGCTGTTCATCGATTACAGCTCAGCATTCAACACCATTATACCCTCTAAACTGATCACCAAACTCGGTAACCTGGGCATCGACCCCTCCCTCTGCAAATGGATACTGGACTTTCTAACCAACAGACCCCAGTCTGTTAGGTTAGACAAGCACACCTCTTCAACCCTCACTGTGAACACAGGGCTGTGTGCTGAGCCCCCTCCTCTACTCCCTCTTCACCTACGACTGCACACCTGTACATGGTACTAACACCATCATCAAGTATGCAGATGATACAACGGTGATTGGCCTCATCAGCAACAACGATGAGTCGGCCTATAGGGAAGAGGTCCAGCTCCTAGCAGCATGGTGCGCTGACAACCTGGCCCTTAACTCCAAATAGACCAAGAAGCTCATTGTAGACTTCAGGAAGTCTAGGGGCGGCACGCACACCCCCATTCACATCAACGGGACGGAGGTGGAACGTGTTTACAGCTTCAGTTTCCTGGGGGTCTACATCTCCGATGACCTTTCTTGGACCCACAATACCTCAACTCTGGTCAAGAAGGCTCACCAGCGTCTCTTCTTCCTGAGGAGACTGAAGAAGGTCCATCTGTCTCCTCAGATCCTGGTGAACTTCTACCGCTGCACCATCGAGAGCATCCTTACCAACTGTATCACAGTATGGTATGGCAACTGCTCTGTCTCTGACCAGAAAGCACTGCAGAGGGTGGTGAAAATTGCCCAACGCATCACCGGTTCCGCGCTCCCCTCCATTGAGTCTGTCCAAAGCAAGCGTTGTCTGCGGAGGGCGCTCAGTATCGCCAAGGACTGCTCTCACCCCAACCATGGACTGTTTACCCTCCTACCATCCGGGAGGCGCTACAGGTCTCTCCGTTGCCGGACCAGCAGGTCCAGGAACAGCTTCTTCCCTGCGGCTGTCACACTACTCAACAATGTACCTCGGTGACTGCAAAACACCCCCCCCCCCCCCCCCCGGACACTCCTCCCACAGGAAAATACACTATGTCTGTATACATGTAAATAGTTATATATTTATTGAAATCATATTCTATGTCGCTCTTCCAGGGAGATGCTAACTGCATTTCGTTGTGGTAGAGATAGAGATAGAGACAGAGATAGAGAAATATAAATATATATAAATATATATATATATATATATTCAGGCAGTTTGAGGCCTGAAGTGGTATCTTGCTGGATTAATTGCAAAACCCGACTGATAAGAGGGAGATCTACGATAATTATAGGCAGCATGAAATAAATGAGGTGCTTGTGGAGTATAAGGAATGTAAAAAGAATCTTAAGAAAGAAATTAGAAAATCTAAAAGAAGATATGAGGTTGCTTTGGCAAGTAAGGTGAAAGTAAATCCAAAGGGTTTCTACAGCTATATTAATAGCAAAAGGATAACGAGGGATAAAATTGGTCCATTGGAGAAATAGAGTGGGCAGCTATCTGCAGAGCCAAAAGAGATGGGGGAGATATTGAACAATTTCTTTTCTTCGGTATTCACCAAGGAGAAGGATATTGAATTATGTGAGGTAAGGGAAACGAGTAGAGTAGTTATGGATACTATGAGTTTCAACGTAAAAGAAGTACTGACAATTTTGAAAAATATAAAAGTGGATAAGTCTCCAGGTTCTGACAGGATATTCCCTAGGACATTGAGGGAAGTTAGTGTAGAAATAGCCGGGGCTATGACAGAAATATTTCAAATGTTATTAGAAACGGGAATAGTCCCCGAGGATTGGCGTACTGCGCATGTTGTTCCATTGTTTAAAAAGGGTTCTAAGAGTAAACCTAGCAATTATAGACCTGTTAGTTTGACTTCAGTGGTGGGCAAATTAATGGAAAAGATACTTAGAGATAATATATATAAGCATCTGGATAAACAGGGTCTGATTAGGAACAGTCAACATGGATTTGTGCCTGGAAGGTCATGTTTGACTAATCTTCTTGAATTTTTTGAAGAGGTTACTAGGGAAATTGACGAGGGTAAAGCAGTGGATGTTGTCTATATGGACTTTAGTAAGGCCTTTGACAAGGTTCCTCATGGAAGGTTGGTTAAGAAGGTTCAACTGTTGGGTATAAATGCAGGAGTAGCAAGATGGATTCAACAGTGGCTGAATGGGAGAAGCCAGAGGGTAATGGTGGATGGTTGTTTGTCGGGTTGGAGGCAGGTGACTAGTGGGGTGCCTCAGGGATCGGTGTTGGGTCCTTTGTTGTTTGTCATGTACATCAATGATCTGGATGAAGGTGTGGTAAATTGGATTAGTAAGTATGCAGATGATACCAAGATAGGGGGTGTTGTGGATAATGAAGAGGATTTCCAAAGTCTACAGAGTGATTTAGGCCATTTGGAAGAATGGGCTGAAAGATGGCAGATGGAGTTTAATGCTGATAAATGTGAGGTGCTACACCTTGGCAGGACAAATCAAAATAGGACGTACATGGTAAATGGTAGGGAATTGAAGAATACAGTTGTACAGAGGGATCTGGGAATAACCGTGCATAGTTCCTTGAAGGTGGAATCTCATATAGATAGGGTGGTAAAGAAAGCTTTTGGTATGCTAGCCTTTATAAATCAGAGCATTGAGTATAGAAGCTGGGATGTAATGTTAAAATTCTACAAGGCATTGGTGAGACCAAATCTGGAGTATGGTGTACAATTTTGGTCGCCCAATTATAGGAAGGATGTCAACAAAATAGAGAGAGTACAGAGGAGATTTACTAGAATGTTGCCTGGGTTTCAACAACTAAGTTACAGAGATAGGTTGAATAAGTTAGGTCTTTATTCTCTGGAGCGCAGAAGGTTAAGGGGGGGGCTTGATAGAGGTCTTTAAAATGATGAGAGGGATAGACAGAGTTGATGTGATCAAGCTTTTCCCTTTGAGAATAGGGAAGATTCAAACCAGAGGACATGACTTCAGAATTAAGGGACAGACGTTTAGGGGTAACATGAGGGGGAACTTCTTTACTCAGAGAGTGGTAGCGGTGTGGAATGAGTTTCCAGTGGAAGTGGTGGCGGCAAGCTCGTTGGTATCATTTAAGAATAAATTGGTTAGGCATATGGATGAGAAGGGAATGGAGGGTTATGGTATGAGTGCAGGCAGGTGGGACTAAGGAAAAAAAATTGTTCGGCGCGGACTTGTAGGGCCGAGATGGCCTGTTTCCGTGCTGTAATTGTTATATGGTTATATGGTTATGTGGTTATAAGGCAGAATGGAGAAAAAAACATGCAATAACATTCCTCCACCGAGTGGCGATAATGTATCTCTTGCCACTGTATGCTACATGTTTTGTAGCTGATAAATGAGCCTGTACGTAAACATATCGATATTCGGTGTTCCATCGAGCCAAAATGACATTAAATACTTTGTAATCCAACATCCATCCTGTGTTGTCGTTGATTTCACATGAGACAGTAGTTTCAAATGAGATTAGGTAAATATCACAGGATATTTAAACTTCATAGCACCCATGTGACTAACATATGCCACCCCCATAGTCTATCAACTTGGAGTTGAGCATGCAGATTTTACACATTCTTACAAGAACCTTTAACGTATAGAATGCACTGAGTTATAGGTAGTTGATACCAATTACTGAAAATCGGTAACTTATGCAACCCGCATCCGCCTCCGTAACTGGAGATGGCATTCCATACGTCTCATCTTTGAGCACTAGCATCAATTTGTAATTACTGAGTATTACTGACCAAATATACTGGAGCAATGCTGAATAATGCCACCATCGTGACTTTGGTAGCTTCAGCTGAGAAAAGCATAGGTTTATTTGTAATGACATATTCAGATTCAATTTTAATTGTCATTGTCAGTGTACAATACAGAGACAACGAAATGCATATATGGTACTTGAGAGGTTTAATTCTTTGCATGTTATAAGTTCTGGTAATGCAAAGCCCAATTTGTACCGCTGATACACAGCTGCTATATTGTCAACTACACTTGATGAATAGAAGTTGTTTCAGGCTTCTGTTAATTGCATCTCTTGCTCCAGGGCGGAGTCCCTGTTAAGTTGATTGTTAAATGTAAATCCCAATAATCAGTAGTTCTGATTGGTATCAACATAAATTTAACTGGATGGGTGTGGGGCCCTGATTCCTCAAATATAGTTTGGGCCTATAACAGTTAATTTTTAGCAAAAAACAGCGTTTAACATCATCCAGATATGCGATAACTAATGTTCTTGAGCTCTGAGCAGCCCAAGCTCTGGTTTTAGACATTTGGTAAATAGACCTGGGAACTGAAGTTAGCCTATTTTGCAACGCTTTAACTGTTATTATAGACCCATCCAGATATATTTCAAATATCTCCGGTGATCCCAGTGAATGGGAAACTGCATAGCATGCATCTTTGAGATCGATGCTTGCCATATAGCTCCTATAAAAAACAGTTGTTAGACCGTGACAAAATTTACTATTCTGAAAGTCTGTACTGCACATATGAGTTAAACCTGGATGAAGTGACATCCTCCATCTGTCACCTGTCCTGAAAGGCAATCCTGCCCATAATACTGGGCCTGTGTCGAAGACAACTCCGGTCCCAATTCCAAGTCTGCTTGGAACCTATGTATGTTGTGCAGTAAAAGTAATCACATGTTTTCATCTGTTTTTTAAAACCAGATCTGAATCTCATGTTGTTTTTCATTGTAATTTGTACAAAAACACAAGAGTAAAATTACCAACATGTAACTGGTCCACAATCCTTTGTTTCGGAAAACCCAGACCCACCTACCTCCATGGCTACCGGTGGTCTTATGGTAAGCCCAAAGGCCGTTGATGCGGGTTCCTTTTCCGTCCTTGATTGGGGAGTTGGACTGGTAGGGAGTGTGGATTCCATGTTTCTCCTGACCCCGGCTTGGGTTTTGGTCTGAAACCTCATCATACTGAGCCTGCCTTGTAAGACAATTCTGGCCATAACTCTGAGACTGCCTTGAAAGACGACTCTGGTCATATTTGCGTGCCCAGCTTTCAAGCTACCACCGGCTTCAGTGAACTGTTTCCCCCCTATGGAGGTGTGGGTGCATTGTCGTCTACTGATGAAGCTTTGCTTGTCGTTGGTACCTTGATTAGTCGACAGCTTTTGCTTCCTTCTTGTGGTCTTACCTGAAGAGAGGATTCGGTGGCTGGTTTCATTTCCTGGATTTCGCCCTCCAATGTCACCCTGATAGCGCTGTTCCCTTGCCGGCACTTGTAGCGTGAGAACTCTGGCCCCTTCCGGGTATTCTGCCAATGGCTGGAGACCAACTCTTTCGGTAGCAAACCCTTTGTTTGCGAGTACTCTTGAGGCCATATGCATGTGCTTCAGTATGTCCATGCTTTAAATTTGAGATCAGTTACCTGCTGACCACTCGCACTCCCCTTCACAGAGAGTGATATTCGCAGGCAGCCCTGAAACAGGTGCTGCCGCAGGCCCCTGAGGATACCTGCGCTGACATGGCCCCTCCAGCGGACCTATATCAGGTTCTTTGCTTTGGGTCAGCTTGAAACTGACCCTGGATGCTCCTCTCCTCAGAGCAGGAGACATTTGTGCAGCCCTGAAACAGGTGCCGCTGCCTGCGGGTTCTCCATAATACCCGGGCTGATAACTCCCTCCTTTGGAGTATATCTTTGTGAAGCACCTCTCCACCTGGTGCTCCATGTGGGCTTGAACGTTTAAACACGTTACCCATGAAGGAGGTTATCCTCTCCATCCGGAATCCTCCTGGCCCGACTTGTTTGCGGGCTTTCTCCTTGCGCTCCCTTCCTCAGAGAGAGAGAAAGATAATGTAGTGGCTAACCTTCCAATTGGGTTTGCCTAGGTACTCCTGGCCCGTTTTGTTTTGAATGAGCGGGCCTCTTCCCTATGCTCCCCTCCGCAGAGAGGAGATATAACTTTTATGACTAACCTCCAACGGCTGTCTTGGTGCTGTCGGCACCAGTCCGACGCTGCTGGCCCCACTGCCAGTGATTCGAGAGGCGAATTTCGACCGCCACCCGCTACTCGCACTTCCATGGTCTCCGTAGCGGGTCCCGCGGTCCGTTTACGGGTATCCCCGAGGTCATGATGGTCCGTGACTGGGGTTCCCGCGGTCCATAGTGTTTTTCCCGTGGCCCGTCCGGACTTCGCCACCAATCCAGCAGGCAAACTCTGAAATGAGTTTCCTGCAAAACACAAACCAACCCCAGAGGTAAGTTTGAAACTTACCTTGTTGGTTTAAACTTACCGCTGGACAGCGCAAATGCTGCCGCCAGTGGGCTCGTTTGCGCAAAGCGAGTCAACGTAATGACGCGCCAAGTGGGATGACGGCCTTCTTCATGTAGTCACTCACGTGACTCCAAAGTAAAATGCTAAAAGTAATGTTTGCTGTTAACATCACAGGTTTTGGATTGTTAATATTAAGCCTATGATAATAATGTTAAATTAACTATAGAAGGCAGTCTGGTGCTTTAAAAATAATGCCCTTTAGTAAATAATGGACCAAATAATAACATCACACATGACCTTCACAGCAATTAATCAAGGTAAAGTCAATAGAGGGACAGACGCTTGGCTCTGTGGTTTGTGTTTGCTCCATAAGTAGCAAACGAGTACAATACAAAGATCAATAGTATGATGAAAAGAAGAATACATCAGGACTTTGATATGAACTAGTCCTTGTCAGATACATATTATGTGTGCAATGATCTTGTGGTCTTTTGTCCATCTAGCGCTGGTCTCCAGCAGCTCCTTACTATATGTTATGTGTATGGTGTGGAACATGATAAGAGTGCTGTTATCATCTGTAGAACCAAAAAGGATAAATGTCTAAAATTTCCTGATTTTAAATTGTCTGACAATAATCTTAGTGTCTGTAATAAGGAAAAATATCTTGGACATTTTATTACATAACAATGACAGGTGATGAGGATATTTATAGGCAACGACATATGCTGTATGTACAGGCAAATATTCTCTCACGTAAGTTTGGGGCATGTACAGATGGGGTGAAGATGTCTCTGTTCAGAGCATATTGCACACCACTCTATACTGCACACCTGTGGTCAAACTACAGAAAGAGAAGTTTGCAGAGACTAAAGGTGGTCAATAATGATGCCATGAGAACACTGCTAAGTAAATCTAGACGGTGTAGTGCTAGTGAAATGTTTGTGGCTGCAGGAGTCAGAAGCTATCCTAAGAAATCATATGTATCAATTCATTTGCAGTATTAATGACTCTGAAAATGTAATTATCGCGGTCTTATCAAACATAAGGTTTAGCACTACACGCTACCAATCTCGTTGTGGAGACGCTGGTATCACTGTCTCATTGTAGGACTGATCTTTCATTTTAGTTTGGATTGTAAATGATGTGATGTTTTTTTTGTATATAGTTTATGCTCTTATGAAAATTTACTAAGCTTTTATATGTATTTTATGGTATTATATGCAATGTATTTTATGCAATGTCGTCTCTTGTCTGGACCTTGAGTCTAAAATAAAGTTTAATAATAATAATAATAATAATAATAATAATAATAATAATAATAATAATAATAATAATAATAATAATAATAATAATAATAATAATAATAATAATAAGAACGCAGTGTGGAAACTGCTCCTTCGGCCCACGGAGTCCGCTACGAACGACAATCCCCGTACGCTCGCACTGTCCAACGCACTAGGGACAATTTACAAATTTTACCGATGCCAATTAACCTACAAACCTGTACGTCTTTGGAGTGTGGGAGGAAACCGGAGCTAACGGAGAAAACCCATGTGGTCACGGGGAGATCGTACAGACTCTGTACAGACAGCACCTGTAGCCAGGATCAAACCCGGGGCTCTGGCTCTGTAAGGCGGCAACTCTACTGCTGCGCCACTGTGCCACCCCAGTAATTTAGGTAATATTCTTGGTGGTGATGGACACCAAGCAAGAACTGCTGAACCCTAAATTTCCTTAGTTATACAATGAGGTTGACATCTATTCCTTGCTTCATAACTCTAGATCATTTTGCTGGAGTAGGCAATGTGAATTTTACTGGCTGGATTGTAGTGGCACCTACTGGTGGCCCAGGTAATGTCGAACCCTCGGTATTGGCTGGCGTGGTCACGTGCGCGCGGGAGCGTTTTCGCGGGTTTCTGGCAAACCATTCATTCGAGCTCCACGCGGTTTGAGTGAGCATCGTTAATTTTGGCTGTTAATATCGACTCGGGTAATCACTTTATTTTCGTTTAAAAAATAATGAACTTCGTTATACCCGACTGTCTTGACTCGCCAAACTGGTGACCCCGTTAGTCCGATCGGTACTCGGACTCTCAAACATGCAAGCCGCCACTATCCCCGACGTCCAGCTCCCCCAGCAAAATGCCGTGGGCCTGAAACTGCCCGTTTTCTGGGCAGAGCAGCCTCAAGTGTGGTTCGCCCACATTGAGGCCCAATTCCACCTTCGAAATATCGTTGCCGACACCACCCGATATTTCTACGTGGTTGGGGCACTCAGCTAAGAGACAGCCATGCGGTTGCTGCCCTACCTACAAGGCCCGCCGGCCATCAACAAGTACGAGGGCCTCAAGACCCTACTGCTCCGTACCTTCGGGCTCAGCCGCCGAGATCGCGCCGCCCGCCTGCTCCACATGGATGGCCTCGGCAATTGGAAGCCCTCCGCCTTGATGAGCGGCCATCGACCCTGCTTGCTTTTTGAACAGGCGTTTCTAGAGCAAATGCCGGACGACATCCGCCTGCTGCTCGCCGGGTCGGACTTCACAGACCCTATGCAACTCGCCGAACGGGCCGACGAATTGTGGCTTGCGAAACAGCAGGACGGTGGGTCCATCAACCGGGTGTCCGAGCCCGTACGCCTGCAGCCCCGCAGAGATGCCCAGCCCTCTGCTGCCATCGCTGCGCCGCAGCAGAACACTGGAGACCGGGGTAAGCGCCAGTGGTGTTACTACCCCCAATGCAGGGGTGCTGAGGCCCGCCGATGCACGTTTGTGGGAAACGTCTCAGCCGATCGTCAGTAGGGGTTATCGCGATCGGCCAGAATAACTGCCTCTAGGTGCGAGCCCGCCAATCTGGACTTCGCTTCGTGGTCGACTCCGGGGCTATCGTCAGCATCCTTCCCCTGCCTGGATTGGACACCCGTGCTGGTAAGCGAGGCCCTGTCCTAACTGCCGTCAACCGCAGTACTATCTGCACCTCCGACACGTGGACCCTATCCCTCAACTTCGACTCCCACCCATTCGACTGGACTTTTACCGTTGCGGACGTAGCGCAGCCGCTCACGGGCGCCGACTTCCTTCGGGCCTTTTCACTCCTGGTGGACGCACGGGGCGGGCTCCTCGTTCCACCGGTGGGCCCCAGCCCCGTGATGCCATGACCACGGATCCCCCAGCCCGTAGCTGAATGCGGTGGCTGAGATCGAGGGCTCGTATGCTTCCCTGCTCACGGAGTTCCCAGAGCTACTCACCCCCCCCCCCCCCGTTTTCGAGTGATGGTCCTCAAGCACGGGGAGGTGCACCATATCCCCACCACGGGACCATCATTGCATGCACAGGCGCGCCGGCTCCCACCCGACAAGCTGCGCATCGCCAAAGACGAGTTCAAACTGATGGAGGATGTGAGGATTGTCAGATAGCCCGTGGGCATTCTCATTACACATGGTCCCTAACGCATCTGGGGAGTGGAGACCATGCGGGAATTATAGGCGCCTGAACGTCGTTACGACCGCGGACCGCTTCCCAAGACTTCTCAGTTCATCTGGAAGGCGCTACCTTTTTTCCGAAGGCCATCATCAGATCCCTGTTCACCCGGACAATGTCCCAAAGACCGCCACTATCACCCCGTTTGGGTTTTTCGAGTGGCTCCGTATGCCTTTCAGGTTAAAAAACGCCGCGCAGGCATTCCAGAGACGGATGAACATGGTGGGCAGGGGATTGGACTTTATTTTCAGCTACTTAGTTGACATCCTGGTTGCGAGCCGCTCCCAACAGGAACACTTCACGCACCTGCGAGTGCTGTTCCAGTGGCTCCAGGACCATGGACTCGTAGTCAATCCCGCCAAATGCTAGTTTGGCCTCTGCACAATTTCATTCCTGGGGCATCATGTTACCTCGCAGGGCGCCACCCCATTACCCTCTAAGGTGGAGGCCATCCGGCAGTTCCCCCGGCCGCTCACTGTCAAAGGGTTGCAGGAGTTTGTCGGTATGATTAACTTCTATCTTCGTTTCGTGTCAGCAGCTGCCAGGATCATGCGCCACGTTCCAGTGCCTCGCTGGTAAGCCACGGGACCTCGTGTGGTCTGCCGAGGCTGAGGCTGCGCTCGACGGCGCGAAAGAGGCGCTGGCCAACGCCAACATGCTGGTACACCCGCGTGCTCCACACGGTTCGAGTGAGCATTGTTAATTTTGGCTGTTAATATCGACTCGGAAATAATAGCTTTATTTTCGTTTAAAAAATAAACGAGACAGTCATTATCCCGACTGTCTCGACTCACCAAAGGATCTGCTAAGCTTGCACAGTGGGAATGGAAAAGGTGGGATGCGATCTGCTGTAACAGTTTAAATGCCCAGGCAAAGCACAGAGGATAGATGCAGATACAACGAGCCACAGATGCTGGTTTTAACATAAAAAGACACAAAGTGTTGGAGTAACTCACCGTTCAGGCAGCATCTCTGGAGAACATGGATAGGTGACATTTCGGGTCAGAAATATTCTTCAGGCAGATTGTGATGGTGAAAGGAGAAAACTGGAAGAAAGGAAGAACAGTTGAACAGGTACTTTGGATCCGTCTTCATTAAGGAGGACACAAACAATCTCTATGATGTACTAGTGGCCAGATGATCTAGGGTGACGGAGGAACTGAAGGAAATTCACATTAGGCAGGAAATGGTGCTGAGTAGACTGATGGGACTGAAGGCTGATAAATCACCAGGGCCTGATGGTCTGCATCCCAGGGTACTTAAGGAAGTAGGTGGACACATTGGCGATAATTTTCCAATGCTCTATAGATTCAGGATCAGATCCTGTGGATTGGAGGGTAGCTAATGTTATCCCACTTTTGAAGAAAGATGGGAGAGAGAAAACAGGGAATTATAGACCAGTTAGCCTGGCATCAGTGGTGGAGAAGATGCTGGAGTCAATTATAAAAGATGAAATAGCCGCACATTTGGATAGCAGTAGCAGGATCGGTTGAAGTCAGCACGGATTCACGAAGGGGAGATCATACTTGACTAATCTTCTGGAATTTTTTGAGGATGTAACTAGGAACATGGGCAAGGGAGAGCCAGTGGATGTAGTGTACCTGGACTTTCAGAAAGCATTTGATAAGGTTCCACATAGGAGATTAGTGAGCAAAATTAGGGCACATGTGATTGGGGGTAGAGTGCTGACATGGATAGAAAATTGGTTGGCAGACAGGAAACAAAGAGTAGGGATTAACGGGTCCCTTTCAGAATGGCAGGCAGTGACTAGTGGGGTACCGCAAGGCTCGGTGCTGGGACCTCAGCTATTTACAATATATATTAATGATTTAGATGAAGGGATTCAAAGTAACATTAGCAAATTTGCAGATGACACAAAGCTGGGTGGCAGTGTGAATTGTGAGGAGAATGCTATGAGGATGCAGGGTGACTTGGACAGGTTGGTTGAATGGGCAGATGCATGGCAGATGCAGTTTAATGTGGATAAATGTGAGGTTATCCACTTTGGTGGCAAAATCAGGAAGGCAGATTATTATTATCTAAATGGTGTCAAATTGGGAAAAGGGGAAGTACAATGGGATCTGGGGATCCTTGTTCATCAGTCACTGAAAGTAAGCATGGCAGGTACAGCAGGTAGTGAAGACAGCGAATGGCATGTTGTCCTTCATAACAAGATGAGTTGAGTATCGGAGCAAAGAGGTCCTTCTGCAGTTGTACAGGGCCCTAGTGAGACCACACCTTGAGTATTGTGTGCAGATTTGTTCTCCTCATGTGAGGAAGGAAATTCTTGCTATTGCAGGAATGCAGCGTAGGTTCACAAGGTTAATTCCCAGGATGACGGGACTGTCATATGTTAATAGAATGGAGCGTCTGGGCTTGTATACTCGAAGGAATTTCGAAGGATGAGAGAGGATCTTATTGAAACATATAATATTATTAAGGATTTGGACACGCTAGACACAGGAAACATTCCCGATTTTGGGGGAGTCCAGAACCAGGGGCCACAGTTTAAGAATAAGGGATGAGCCATTTAGAACGGAGATGAGGAAATACTTTTTCACTCATAGAGTTGTGGGTCTGTGGAATTCTCTGCCACAGAGGGCGGTGGAGTCCGGTTCTCTGGATGCTTTCAAGAGCGAGTTAGATGGAATGCTGAAAGATTGCAGAGTGAAGCAATATGGGGAGAAGGCAGGAATGGGATAATGATTGTGGATGATCAGCCATGATCACATTGAAAGGCGGTGCTGGCTCAAAGGGCCAAATGGCCTACTCCTGCAACCATTGTCTATTGTCTAAAGGGGTAGGCCAAAGCCTGGCGAGCGAGAGGTGGATACAGGTGAGGGAAGTTTTTGATAGCAGATGGTGGGAAAAAGGCCAGAGAAGAAATGCCTCTGACTATGACTGTCTATGACTCTATGAGATTGGCTTGTGGTTAGTGTTGTGCAGTGTGGTTCAAAATCCTAATAATGAATGGCAAGAAACTTTTCAGTATTCACTATTTACTTTAATATCATTTTAACTGAGTACTTACATACACAGAAGAAATGAAACATTGTTTCTCAATCAGTTCCCGTCAGTGCAGTTAATAAAAACAGAATAAATACATATAGCTTTGAAATTAAAATTACCATATCTAAAATAGGCCTAAAAATTGAAATAAAAACAGACATTCAGACCGAACAGTGGCTTTGCTTTGACAGGTGCCTAGCTGTCAAAGTATGGGCGAGGTTAGATGTGTTGGTGTATGATATATGGGGGGGGGGGGGGACACAGTCCGTTAACCTGTGGGAAAGAAGCTGTGTAGCATCCTGCTGGTTTTGCAGCTGATGCTCCTGTACTTCTTCCCAGATGGCAGAATGGAGAAGAAGTGGTGTGATGGATGACAGGACCAGAGGTCAAACAGTTCTTGAGCCTGGAGGTAATAGTTCACGTTCACAAGTTCATAAGTTATAGGAGTAGGATTAGGCCATTCAGACCATTGTGTCAACTCTGTTATTCAATACCCTCACCTCTGCCTCCTAATCCCATTATCCTGCCTTCTCCCTATAACCATTGGCACCTGTTCTAATCCAGAATTTGTCTATCTCTGCCTTAAAAATATCCACTGACGACCTCCACAGCCCTCTGTGGCAATGAGTTCCACAGTTTAACTACCCTCTGACTAAAGAATTTCCTCCTCACCTCCATTCTAAAAGAGCACCCTTTAATTCTGAGGCTACGACCTCTGGTCCTAAACTCTCCCACCAGTGGAAACATCCTTTCCACATCCTTTCCATATCCACTCTATCTATGCCTTTCACTCTATCTATGCCAGATGGCACAATGGGCTAAGTGTTCGGCTGGCAACCGGAAGGTAGCCGGTTCGAATCCCGCTTGGAGTGCATACTGTCGTTGTGTCCTTGGGCAAGACACTTCACCCACCTTTGCCTGTGTGTGAATGTGTGTGAATGTGTGTGAGTGATTGGTGGTGGTCGGAGGGGCCGTAGGCGCAGATTGGCAGCCACGCTTCCGTCAGTCTGCCCCAGGGCAGCTGTGGCTACAGAAGTAGCTTACCACCACCGAGTGTGACTGAGGAGTGAATGAATAATGCGATGTAAAGCGCCTTGAGTATTAGAAAGGCACTATATAAATCCCATCCATTATTATTATTATTTGAAAGTTTCAATGAGGTCACCCCTCAACCTTCTAAACTCTAGCGAGTAGAGGCACAGCGCTGTCATGCACTCATCATATACTAACACACTCATTCCAGGAATCATTCTTGTAAACCTCCTCTGGGCCCTCTCCAGAGCCAGCACATCCTTCCTGAGATATGGAGTCCAAATTTGCTCATAGTACTCCAAATGCGGCCTGACCAGCGCCTTAGAGAGCCCCAGCTAGTAGCACTCGGCTCCTGTACAGGCTCCGCTACCTTCTTCCCAGCAAGATAAGAGCTTTTCATGGATGATATGGTCTTTGATAATATTAGCTACCTCCTTGAGGTAGCACTATCTGTAGATCCCTTCAAAGGTGGTGAGATCAATACCTGCGATGATCCAGACAAATCCACCACTGCCACCAAATTCTGAAGTTTCACGTCTGCTGTTGGATCAGAACAAACTTCTTGACATTGTCAATTTAGCGGTGAAAATTGTTTTCCCATTAAAATGGAGTCATGAGGTCAAAAGGAATAGGAGTAGAATTAGGTCATTTGGCCCATCGTCTTCTGCCCCATTAACTCATGGCCGATCTATATATCCCTCCTAACCCCATTCTCCTGCCTTCTCCCCATAACCTCTGACACCTGTCATGAGGTCATAAGGAATATCGGGCATTGGAAATTGGACATTATAGACAATAGACAATAGGTGCAGGAGTAGGCCATTCGGCCCTATGAGCCAGAACCACCATTTACTGTGATCATGGCTGATCATCCACAATCAATACCCCATTCCTGCCTTCTCCCCATATCCCTTGACTCTGCTATCTTTAAGAGCTCTATCTAACTCTCTCTTGAAAGCATATTGAAGGCCTCCACTGCCTTCCAAGGCAGAGAATTCCACAGATTCACAACTCTCTTGGTGAAAAAGTGTTTCCTTATTTCCGTTCGAAATGACATACCCCTTATTCTTAAACTGTGGCCCGTGGTTCTGAACTCCCCGAACATCGGGAACATGTTTCCTGCCTCTAGTGTGTCCAATCCCTTAATTATGATATATGTTTCAATAAGAATCCCTTTCATCCTTCTAAATTCCAGTCAAAACAAGCCCAGTCGCTCCATTCATTAGTTGGAATAGTGGGCATAGGAATAGTGCGCATTGGAATAGTGGGCATTGGAATAGTGGGCATTGGAATAGTGGACATTGGAATAGTGGGCATTGGAATAGTGGACATTGGAATCATGGACATTAGAGTAGTGAGCATTAGAATAGTGGACATTGGAATAGTGGACATCCGAATAGTGGACATTGGAATTGTGTGCATTGGAATAGTGTGCATTAGAATAGTGGACATTGGAATAGTGGGCATTGGAATAGTGGACATTGGAATAGTGGACATTGGAATAGTGGGCATTGGAATAGTGGACATTAGAGTAGTGGGCATTGGAATAGTGGACATTAGAGTAGTGGGCATTGGAATAGTGGACATTAGAGTAGTGGGCATTGGAATAGTGGACATTAGAGTAGTGGATATTAGAATAGTGGACATTGGAATAGTGGGTATTGGAATAGTGGACATTGGAATAGTGGGCATTGGAATAGTGGGCATTGGACATTGAACATTGGAGTAGTAGACAATGGAATAGTGGACATTGGAATTTAGTATTTTGGTATTATTTCACTTATTGAATTTCCTCTGTGCATTTATTAATAAGTAAACAATTTAATTCACATTTTTGCTCACATTTCCACCTGTATTTTGTGCTTCCAATGACAGCTTCTCCTTGGCTCAGTGTGTGTTGTTGCACAGTCAATGTACTTTTATGTGTTTTTTAGGTCAGTGGGGGCGCTGCCAGTCGGCTGCCCTGTCTGCAGCGTGTCCGTTACTTCGATTTTTTTTCTTTTGGTTTGTCTAAGTGTTTGTTTTGGGTGTTTCTTGGTGTGCCTTTTGTGGGGGTGGGGGTGGTGGGGGAAACCGTTCTTCAGTCACCCTCGACGGAGAGGCGACATTTTCCATGTCGCTTCTCAGCCCCCCCCTCTCGTGGCCAAACAGCTTGGATTGCAGCAGCCTTTCCTGAGGTCAGGCCCGAAGCATTATGCAGCAGGCACAGCATGGACTTTTTCCATCGCGGAGCGGACGACCCTTGCCGTTGTCGCCAGAGAGGAGTGCTCCGATCACTGGCCCGCGGACGACGACATCCTGAAGCCGCTGTCTACACAGCTTCTAACCACGGGAAAGGCGTGGACTTACCAACCGGAGCCTGGGCTCCCTTGCCGGGGATCCCCGGAGAAGAGCTCCGACCGTCGGTCTGCGGCCTATAACATCCTGAAGCCGTGGTCTCCAGTAATAAAGTGCCAATTCGGGACCTCCCACGCGCGGAGTGTGTTCGACCGTTCATGGCACCGACCACGGGTGAACAAGGGAGGAGGACTGGCTGAACTTTGTTACCTTCCACCACGGTGAAGAATGCTGTGCTGGATGTTTGTGTTAAATCTTATTGTGTATTGTGTGTTCTTTTTTAATTGGACTGCTGCTGGCAAATTCATTTCACTGCACTTTCGGGTGTATGTGACGAATTAAATAGAAAGATTAAACGAGAACTTAACAGTTTGACATTTGATCTTTATTTTATGAGGAGTTACGTTGGTGATTACAAAAAGAAGCCCGCCAGTGCACATGCCAGTTAATCTTCAAAGCAGCGGTATGCAATCACAGATAACAGAATATTTGAAGTAACATAGTAAGATCAGCAAACGTGAGAACTACCATATGACCTTTATGAGAGAGAGGGTTGGGCGTGGTGGGCACGTACTCACCAACGTAACTCCTCATAAAATAAAGATCAAACTTCAAACTGGTAAGTTCTCGTTTAATCTTACTATTTTACTTCAGAGTCACGTGAGTGATTCCATGAAGAGTTTAAAGCTCTGTGATTTCATGCCGCAGATTCAAATCCCGGCATCTCACTGCATCGATTGACTCAGAATGAGTGAATAATCAACAATGCATTAACCATAACATTGAATCAAATGTATTAATGGCTTATGTGAATAAAGCAATCAATAGCAACCCCTCTATGTCAGGGGAGGCTAAAGTGAACGCAAAACAGAATGGACAAACAGCCCGGATCGGCAATCCGCCTATGGTAAAAACAATTTTTGAAAAATGCATTCACTTGACCATCCTGCGGTCACGAGGATATGGTCGATGGGAACGTCCATTCCGCCCTGATAGAATGAGATATAAAATCATCAGTGTCAATATCTGCATAAACCAGAACCTGCTTCAGCCACCTTGAAATAGTCTGAACTGACTTTTTCTTGTGTGATTGTTTGTGGCTAAAAACAATGCTGATCCCACACCTCATAGGGTTCTGGTGGCCTCGATATAATATAGCAAACCTGCCCTCACACATGGACGTGAGTCCGTGGGGTATGTCGAAATACGATCTTAAATCCTGCCACTCTTGGTCTGCTCTGCTTGTGTAGATCAGAATGTAAATCGTAATGGCATCTGCAGCCATTTCCATCTAGCCGCAGCTTCTGCAATGTCTGCCCTCGTTGTGCTGATCCTAGTGTCATGACTAAGGATGTAGCTGGCTTTGGTGAAGTATTGTTAACCCAATGTCAATATCCCATACTGCGTATATGTGTACTGGGAGAACTTGTGTTAAAGACATAATTTACAAACTCGATATCCGGGGTTGAAATAAAACCCGACGGGAAGACTTCAGTAATCTGTACCATATTAAATGTAACATGAAGATTAAACAAATCCCCTTCCCATCTCCTGAATTGGAAAGTACTGCTTTTCTGATGCTCTCCCTGCAATCTGCAGTGAGAACATAAATGACTCGATGTGACAACCTGAGCCATAAGGCAGTCCATTGAGAATGTGTAAATCAATAATTGTTTTATTATGCAGAGGCTGGTTTCCTGAACCAAAGTTTGAACCAGCAAAGTTTTCGTTTCTTTAGACTAACCTTATACGGTTGGATTATCATGCCCGAAGGAAGTGGGAAGCATGTCTGCACAGCCAGTCAGACAGTACGAAAACTAAAGCGAGATCTTGCTGACTTTATTTCAAGACCCTACTGATGAGGCAAAATGGAGAAAGGCATAAAAGAACATTCCTCCTTCTTGTGGCGAGAATGTATTTCTCACCACTGTTATACCACATATTTTTGCAATCAGTGAAAAAGCATGAACCATATTTTCATAAATACTTTGTGATTCAACAGTTATTCTGTGTTGTCCTGAAACCTTTACTTGATTGCCATGTGACTAATATCTGCCACCACCGTAGTGTATCAACTTGAAGTTGGGCTTGTAGGTTATGTATTTGCTCAATAGCCCTTTACCCATGGGATGCGTCTAGCGTCTATAGCTGATTGATACCAACAACTGAAGAATTGGTAACTCATGCAAATCTCCTGCACCTCCAACTAGAGATGACATTCGCAATTTTTCCCATCTTAGAGCACTTAGCTGGAGCAATGCTGAATACTGTTTGTTCATCATTGTGACTTGGGTAGCTTCAGCTGTTCAAAGCTTGTTAACAATCACCCACATGTCATTAGAGAGATTGCTACTTTCCTGACTTGCACAGCTGAGTCACAGCTACTATATTGCCAATACTCTAGATTAATAGAATTGAGCTTTAACAGGTTTCTATTAACTCCCATCTCATGCCCCAAGGCGGAGTCATAACTAATCAATAGTTAAAGATAAATCCCAATGACCAACAAGTCTGTTAGGTAACATGTTTTATGACTCTTCCTTCGGGGGGGATGCGACCTTTCCTGCCGTATCCCCCGTCTCCATGTCCGTCTGCGCTGAGGCCTATCGCGGAGCTGGCGGCCTCCAACTGCGACCGACCTCGAGGCTGCGGAGGCAGAGCCAGGACTTACCAACGTGGCTAGTCGACTTCGGGACTGTGGTTGCGGTGCGACCCAACTTCCGACCCGACTTTGGAGCCTCGGAGGCTCGGCCGCGGGCCAGTGGACGACATCATCGGGAGCTCGAGTTCTGTTTTCCGGAGCTCACGCAACTACAGCTGCGTCCGCTGGACTGGAGGGCGGCAGCTTCGGCAGCTTCGACCGCCCCGGGCCGCGGATTTTGAACCGGCCCGTTTGCGGAGCACGGATTCAGCCGCGGGACTGACTTACCATCACCCGGCGGGGTCACAACATCGGAGGCTTGGATTGCCTCAGCGCAGAGGGAGAGGGAGAGCAAGGAGGGAAGAGACAATGACTTTGGGACTTTAAACTGTGTTGAGTGTTTGTTATTTATTCTATGTTATGACTGCAGGCTAAACCATTTCGTTGTACTGAAAAGAGCAATGACAATAAATTGAATCAAATCAAATCAAATCAAAACTTAAAGTTAGCTGGATGGCTGAGCCCAATTTCTCAAATATAGTTTGAGACTGAACCGGTGATTTGAACCAAAATACAGCATTAGAATATCATCCAGACAAACATAACAAGTGTTTTCGAACTCCGAGTCGAAACACTGACTTTATAATTTGTTAAATAACCTGGGAATATAGTTTATCCCATTTTGCAATGTTTTACTGTTATTAGTACAGTTAAACGGTATTTTTCATAATGAACAGGCCACTCCTGCCATCATTCCATGGGTACACAAAATTGCTGGGGAAACTCAGCGGGTGCAGCAGCATCTATGGAGCAAAGGAAATAGGCGACGTTTCGGGCCGACACCCTTCTTCAGACTGATAGGGGGTGGGGAAAGAAAGAAGGACAAAGGGAGGAGGAGGAGGAGCCCGAGGGCGGGCGGATGGGAGGGTGGGAGGAGACAGCTAGAGGGTGAAGGAAGGGGAGGAGACAGCACGGGCTAGCCAAATTGGGAGAATTCAATGTTGATGCCAAAGGGACGCAAGGACCCCAGACGGAATATGAGGTGCTGTTCCTCCAATTTCCGCTGTTGCTCACTCTGGCAATGGAGGAGACCCAGGACAGAGAGGTCGGATTGGGAATGGGAGGGGGAGTTGAAGTGCTGAGCCACCGGGAGGTCAGGTAGGTTATTGCGGACTGAGCGGAGGTGTTCGGCGAAACGGTCGCCCAACCTACGCTTGGTCTCCCCGATGTAAATCAGCTGACATCTAGAGCAGCGGATGCAGTAGATGAGGTTGGAGGAGATACAGGTGAACCTTTGTCGCACCTGGAACGACTGCTTGGGACCTTGAATGGAGTCGAGGGGGGAGGTGAAGGGACAGGTGTTGCATTTCTTGCGGTTGCAACGGAAAGTGCCCGGGGAGGGGGTGGTGCGGGAGGGAAGTGAAGAATTGATGAGGGAGTTGCGGAGGGAGCGGTCTTTGCGGAAGGCAGACATGGGGGGAGATGGGAAGATGTGGCGAGTGGTGGGGTCACGTTGGAGGTGGCGGAAATGGCGGAGGATTATGTGTTGTATTTGCCGGCTGGTGGGGTGAAAGGTGAGGACCAGAGGGACTCTGCCCTTGTTGCGTGTGCGGGGATGGGGAGAGAGAGCAGTGTTACGGGGTATGGATGAGACCCTGGTGTGAGCCTCATCTATGGTGGCGGAGGGGAATCCCCGTTCCCTGAAGAACGAGGACATTTCCGATGCCCTGGTATGAAATGTCTCATCCTGGGAACAGATGCGGCGTAGGCGGAGGAATTGGGAGTAGGGGATGGAGTCTTTACAGGGGGCAGGGTGGGAAGACGTGTAGTCCAGATATTCCATCATTCCATGGGTGCTTTGCACAACAACTCTGCCCAATTTTCGAGCCTGTCTGGAAAACCGACAATTCTGGCTCTAATTCCAAACTTGTTTGGAATGCTAGCATTGTGCCCTCTAAGCAGATGACCATACTTTTATCCTTTGTAAGCTGTACAAACAAGTGTAAATATTACCAACTTGTGAATGGTCCGCTTACCCATGTTTTGGAAGTGCCAGACCCACCTTGTTGAGTAGGACTGGTAGGGTGCGTGGAACCTGTGCCCAGCTGTCATGCTGCCACCAGATTCAGTGAACCGCCCACTGCCGATGAAGGCTTCGGGTGCGTTGTCGCCAAATGATGAACTCTGCCGTTCATCCATGGTCCCACTGCAGCGCGCCAGCTGCGCATCTGCGTCGACGGCCGGCTTGTTCCTGGTCCAAACCCGGAATCTGCACCTCTCTTGTAGGGATACCTTCTCAGATTTGCCGACCACCGGTGGCTTAACCTTGCTGCGTCTCGGACAGCTGCTCTTTCTAGCGAACGCAGTCATTCCTGAGCCCAGCAGCATTCGTTGCAGCTTCATTTCCTGGGCACGCATGCCACGCCCATCTGACCCCATCTCAGCTGGTTCACTGCCGGCACCTTAAGGCAACACGCAGTTCCCCAGGGTCTCGTGTTTCTTTGTGGTCTCATCCATCGTGAGCTCCTGTAGCTGATGGGATACTAAATAATTTATCATGGAGGCCAACTCATTTCCTAGTGGCTCCCCTGACTCTGACGGGACAGCGAATCATACTGCCAGGGATGGGACATCTGGCAGCTGCCGTTCTTCGCCTGGATTGAACTCACCGTCAGAGTTGGGGTCAGAACTCAGCTGACCCATGGCACGCGCCTCATCAATGAGGGTGCTATCGAGCAGCCCTTTACTGGGTGCTCTCTTCTCCAGCCTACCGCTGACACAATTTCCATTCCTCGAGTGTGACCTGGGGAAACAACCTCTGCAAGAGGTGCTCCATTTAGGATAACCGTTGAAAAAAAAACCGGTATCCAGCCCCGGAGAGGAATTCTCCGCTCCTGACTCTGGCTAGTCAGTGGGCCTAACAGACTTGCTGGTGGCCTTATACCCGACTGGCGCTGGCTCTGTGCTTTGCAGCACCCAAGTCTGCAGTCACCCCGCTCCCGACCGGCGACGGTGCAGGGGTATGAGGCAGCCGTTCACAGACCGCACTCCCGCGGCTGTCTACCGATTTTCTTGCGGCTTGCCTCTTTCCCTTGGTCATCTTGTCCATGGCGTTGTCCTGGAAGAAATACACAGCACAGCACCACAGCAAAACAACCCGAACTTCAGCTAAGTTTGTGGCAATTACCTGGAGATTTAAATCCTCACTGCCTCCGTGCACCAATGCGGCTGGTGCGCTCACACACTATGCAGCCCTATCTCAGGCGCTGCTGGTGCGGCCTGTACCAAAGGCCCACGCTGACACACTGAGCAGTCCTGTCCCAGGCGCTGCTGGCGCGGCCTGTAGCATAGGCGCGCGCTCATACACTAAGCAGTCCTGTCCCAGGTGCTGCTGGCACGGCCTGTAGCATAGGCCCGTGCTCACACTCTAAGCAGCCCTGTCCCAGGCGCTTCTGGTGCAGCCTGTACCATAGGCCCGCGCTCACACTCTAAACAGCCCTGCCCCAGGTGCTTCTGCCGCAGCCTGTACCTTAGGCCCGCTCTGGTGCCTGTGAAGGGTTAAAAAATAACATCAAAAAGCACACAAATACATACTTATTTCCCCAAGGGAATCCTTTCAGCCCGACTCCTCCGAGTTCAATAGGGCTGTTTGACTCTATCTGTGATCGCACCCCATGCCTGGGGCCCACAGATCGATGATTCTGTGAGCCACTGACCTCACTGTCAGCAACTCTGGCGGTAGCCCCGCCCACCTGCGTGCTTTACCCGGCCATGGGAACACAGCAGGTTTGAAACACTGACCGCTTTGTCAGTGGCTTTAAATAAGCGAAAAAACCCGACATCACCCGACTATCTGTTCCGCAGTAGGAACCGGGGTCTCCCCACAGCCCATAGTCGGTCCACTCGCCGGACTTCGCCAAATCCTGCAGGATACTTCTGTGAAGAGAAGTTCCTGTACGGATATTAACCCTGGTAAGTAATAAAACTCTTACCTGCAGGTTTCAACTTACCGTCGGCAGGGAGCGAAGCCCTGCACGTCTGGTGCCTAGCCATGCTAACGACGTAATGACTGGCATGCACACTGGCGGGCTTCTTCACGGAATCACTCACGTGACTCTGAAGTAAAATTGACTTTAACTTTGATTTTTTCAGATAATCTGTTAAATATTCCTGGGATCTCTCTGGACAATGGCAATGTCATTTTCCCCCATCCATAAAGTAGTTTTATTGGAGGTGTGAAATGAATTGAAGCAAGTCATGTCGTACTGATGATTAACTATCGACTTTGTAAGGCACAATCTACTTTTTCAGGGAGCAGTCGGCTAATTAGTACTGGATTAAGATTAAAATCCTAGAAAACAATAACAAATAGAAAATAACCTCAATTTTCTGAGGTTCAAAAATTAAATTAATGAGGTTCAGAATTTGTTGACCTTTGAATTTTCACTGTCAATTAAGGCATTCAAAACATTTGTGTTGAGAAACCACCAAAGTATTTTCAGTATGTGGGTGAAGCTTTTAATAGATTTTTTATCTAGTTAAACTAAATCATAGATTTGCATTCTAAGTTTTACTGAAAGTTAATAACATCTTGTTAGTTTAGTTTAGTTTATTGCCATGAGTACTGAGCTAAAGTGACAACCTTCATATCAATAAAATCATAAGATCATTAGTGATAGGATCAGAATGAAGCCATTTGGCCCATCAAGTCCATTCTGCCATTCAATCATGGCTGATCTATCTCTCCCTCCTAACCCCATTCTCATGTCTTCTCCCCATAACTTCTGACACCTGTACTTATCAAGAATATATCTGCATCTGCTTTAAATAAATCCACTGACTTGGCCTGTACAGCAATCTGTGGCAAAGAATTCCACATATTCACCGCCCTCTGAGTAAAGAAATTCCTCCTCATCTCCTTCCGAAAAGAACAACCTTTAATTTTGAGGCTGTGACCTCTGGTCCTCAACTCTCCCACTAGTGGAAACACTTTATCCAAGCCTTTCGCTATTCTGTACGTTTCAAGAAGTCCCCCCTCATTCTAAACTCCAGCGAGTACAGGCCCAGTACCGTCAAAAGCTGATATGAATTTAATTCAGAGTTAACATACAAAGAACATAGAACAATGTAGCACAGGAGGAGGCCCTTCGACCTACAATGCCCGTGCCAAACATGATGCCAGGTTAAACTAATCTTCTCTGCTTGCATGTGATCCATATCCCTCCAGTCCCATCCTATCCATGTGCCTATCTAGATGTGTCTTAAATGCCTCTATTATATCTGCCTCCACTACCACCCCCGGCAGCACGTTCCAGGCACCCAGTACTCTCAGTGGAATTAGAAGACCATAGATCTAATGAGACCACACTTTAGACTTTAGGCTTCAGACTTTAAAGATACAGCATGGAAACAGACCCTTGGGCCCGCGAGTCCACACTGACCTGCGATCTCCCTGAGCCCTAACCAAATCCTCCACACTAGGGCCACTTTACAATTTTTACTAATCCCAATTAACTTACAAACCTGTAATTATTTGAAGTGTGGGAGGAAACAGGAGAACCTGGAGAAAACCGATGAGGTCACGGGAAGAACGTACAAACTCTGTACAGACATCACCCTTAGTCAGGATTGAATGGGTCTCAGGTGTAGTGAGGCAGCAACTCTACCACTGCGCCACTGTGCCGCCCCTCCTGGCAAATATGGTAGACATTGGAAGTAGACACTCGTGTACAGGTGAGAATGGGGGGAGATTTGCAGAGCAGATTGAGTAAACTCAGGGACTTACATTGAAAAGGAATAATTATTCTTGGAAAAGTCTTCATTGTCAGATCCTCTGGTACTGAGGGGCTTTACAAGTGATGCAGGAGCAGATCTTAATGGCCGGTTCTCACGGTGCGACCTGACGCAAGATGTCACCAGAGTGAAGTGGTCGTGGTCCAGCACGAGTTCCGCACGATATAACGGGGGGTAGATAAAGAGTTCCCACGGTACTCGGCAATTCTGTCATTTGTGCGAGTGACTTGTCCGTCTCCCGATCTTTCCCGTTAATCGTGAATGAACATCGTGGACTGTAGTGTAGTTAATCACGTGGCACAAATGATGCCACTTTTTTTCACACACTATATAAATATCCTCCATTCGTAGAATTGGCTCATTTGCAGACATGCCTATACAAAGTTGGTTCGAGTACAGGCTGGTTGTTATTTTCATAGACGCACTGTATGCATTAGCGCAACATGTGCATCGAAAACTCTTGCGTGAAGGCAGAAGGGTGAGATTAATTAAAAAGAGAATTAAGAGGAAGTCTCACTGGGTTAAGCCCATGTTTCAACGGAGACCTCAATTTGGACAATATGAGCAACTGCTTAATGTGCTGTGCGAAGAGGATAAAAGTGCATTCAAAAACTTTGTCAGAATTTCACCCGAGCTCTTTAATGAGTTAAAGAATAATTTGGGACCTCTGCTGAAGAAGACTGACACTGTAATGAGAAAGGCACTGGAACCAGGGTTGCGCATAGCAATCACCCTCCGCTACTTGGCCTCAGGCGATTCTTATAAAAGTCTATCTTACAACTTTCTTGTCGCCACCAACAGCATCTGTGGTATTGTCCGAGAAACCTGTGAGGCGATCATCCAATTTTATTCAGCTGAAGTGATGGAATGCCACAGTACACCAGATGCGTGGAAGAGAGTTGCGCTGGGGTTTGAAAACAGGTGGAATTTTGCTCACACATGTGAGGCTTTGGATGGCAAGCATGTGGCAATTCGTAAACCACCCGGAGGTGGCTCAAATTATTTCAATTACAAGAAATTCCACTCAATTGTACTCATGGCGGTGGTTGATTATAACTACAACTTCCTGTATGTGGATGTGGGCACACCTGGAAGTGTTGGTGATGGCCGGATTTGGAAAGAAACCTGGCTTGGAAAGAAAATGGAAGGTGGAACAGCAGGCATGCCTGATCCAGAACCTCTGTCAGGAGAAGACAGCCCGGACATCCCATATGCGATGGTTGCTGATGAAGCCTTTGCACTACGGCCCTGGATTATGAAGCCATATCCACAGAGGAATCTAACTAGGGAACAGAGGATCTTCAATTACAGGCTGTCAAGGGCCAGGAGGGTAGTAGAAAATTATTTTGGCATCTTGGCAAACAGATTTAGATGCTTGCTCAAGACAATGGAGCAGAGGCCCAAGAATGTGGAGAGTATAGTATATGCAGCATGTGTTCTGCACAACCTGATCCGAATGAGAGGTGCAGCTGCTGGATCAGCAACATCCATCCAGGACGGTGACATAGTGGACAGTGACACAGGGGAAGTAACACTAGGTGCTTGGAGAAGTGGTGCGAACAAGTTGAAAATGGTCTCACTGCAGCGTTTGAAAGGTAACTCGGGCACATCCAGTGTGAAAGAGCAAAGAGACCATCTCTGCGCTTACTACAATTCACAATTGGGGAGTGTGCCGTGGCAGGACAGCTATATTGATGGGTAGCTGACCACAGGAACACTACTGCATGCTATAAGCTGACTTCCTAGTGTTGTCCTCTGAAAAGTGCTTCCTATAAGATGTTCGTCCGCAAAACCTGCCGTTTAGAACATTGCATTGTCCCTTTAAATGCCTGAGTTCACGCCTGTAGCGGAGGTTGATGGATATAATGTGTTTTAAATAATCTCGCGTGCCTCATTTGTTGTATTTCGTGTTTGCGAGGCCCTTTTACAGACAAATGTTTTGTGTGATGCATCTCCTCTCAATATGTGACAGAATTCGTCTTCTTATATTGTCAAATAGGAATAAAGACTTTGTATCACATTTACCGTGCTGATTGTCTTATTTCATTTTCTACCAAGAGGTGAAGAACACGTTTAAATAGCTGAACATTTCAGGATCCTGCACACTCAAAAATGTAAATGAGTGAAAATGTGATTATATCACCTCCATTAAGGTATTTTGTGTTTCAGCATGAGAGGGATTATAACATTAGAGGCATTCATCTTGTAGTGATGTATTATTGACGATTTGCAGACATCAAGCTGATAGTAAAAAATAAATTTATTTAGCAGTGAGGTGAACAAGCAATGACAATCAAAATGCTGAGGTAAAAGCTTTATCACACTTCAGGATATAATAAAATGTAGAGCCACCAACAGAAAAAAAAATGCACAAGAGTAAAGGATCACCCTCTCCCTGCTCCAAGGAGCCCACAAGCAGTGGTATCTCTGGCATCTCCTCTTGCCTCTCCACCTGTCTCTCTTGCTGAGTCTCCTCCTCATTTACCTGCATGGCTAAAAACTTTCTGACTTTCTTTGACCCCTTTCTTTGCGCTTTTCTGAGAGGCATCTCTGCAAGTCTTACTGTGAAAAAGATTTTCAAACAATGACAATTAGGTGGGACGTCCTCGATGGACACAAGGAGGACGACAGATGGCACAATGGGCTAAGTGTTCGGCTGGCGACCGGAAGGTAGCCGGTTCGAATCCCGCTTGGAGTGCATACTGTCGTTGTGTCCTTGGGTAAGACACTTCACCCACCTTTGCCTGTGTGTGAATGTGTGTGAGTGATTGGTGGTGGTCGGAGGGGCCGTAGGCGCAGATTGGCAGCCACGCTTCCGTCAGTCTGCCCCAGGGCAGCTGTGGCTACAGAAGTAGCTTACCACCACCGAGTGTGACTGAGGAGTGAATGAATAATGCGATGTAAAGCGCCTTGAGTATTAGAAAGGCGCTATATAAATCCCATCCATTATTATTATTATTATTATTATGGTCCATTGGCGATATTGAGACCACCTTTTTTACTCACCTTATGTCCCCTCTGTCAAGCTTCCGGGTTTACCGTTCGCAGGAGTTCCCACGGTACCCGCAAGAGTCATTACGGATATCGCACGGATATCGCACTGGCATCTGCGTTCATACAATGTTGCAACGCTCACCAAAAAGTGCTCAAGTCACTCTTGGAGAAATTCAAAATTTTTTGAATTTTCTCCCGACCGTACAAAGTTATACGACTACCTGCCGTTAGCGCCACGGAGGTCCTCGGTGGTCCACGAATGCCGTACTGTTATCGCAGGAGGTTCCCACGATGTTAAACTCTTGTTAAGTCTTGCATCAGGTCGCACCGTGAGAAAGCCCTTTAACTCTTTCATTAAAGCCCTTCCGAGTGGAAATATACCCTGTAGATGAAATCAATCATATGTCATCTGTCATTAGGAGCCACTGTTCATTCTTAGTCATGGCATCCACATCTTTGACATTACAGCAGTCCAAAACCTACACTGCAACATGAGTTTGAGATTGAGTTTAGTTTATTGTCAAGTGTACCGTGGAACAGTGAAAAGCTTTTGTTGCGTGATAACCAGTCAGCGGAAAGACAATACACAATTACAACCAAGCCATTCGCAGTGTAGACAATATACAATAGACAATAGACAATAGGTGCAGGAGTAGGCCATTCGGCCCTTCGAGCCAGCACCGCCATTCAATGTGATCGTCGTTGATCATCCCCAATCCGTACCCCGTTCCTGCCTTCTCCCCATATCCCCTGACTCCGCTATTTTTAAGAGCCCTATCTAGCTCTCTCTTGAAAGCATCCAGACAACCTACCTCCACCACCCTGTGAGGCAGAGAATTCCACAGACTCACCACTCTCTGTGAGAAAAAGTGTTTCCTTGTCTCCGTTGCTTATTCTTAAACTGTGGCCCCTGGTTCTGGACTCCCCCAACATCGGGAACATGTTTCCTGCCTCTAGCATGTCCAAACCCTTAACAATCTTATATACAGATAGATGATAAGAGTATAGCATTTAGTGCAAGGTAAAGCCAGTAAAGTCCATTCAAAGACAGTCCGCGGGTCCTCGGTGAGGTAGGTAGTAGTTCAAGACTCCTCTCTGGTTGCAGTAGGATGGTTCAGTTGCCTGATAATAGTTGGGAAGAAACTGTCCCTGAATCTGAAGGTGTGCGTTTTCACACTTCTATACCTCTTGCCTGATGGGAGAGGGGAAAGAGGGAGTGACCAGGGTGCGACTCATCCTTGGTTATACTGCTGGCCTTTCTGAGGCAGCGTTAAGTGTAAATGAAGTAAATGGAGGAGAGGTTTTTATTTATTTTTTATTATTTAACCTTTATTTAACCAGGTTGGTTTGTGTGATGGTCTGGGCTGTGTCCACAATTCTCTGCAATTTCTCGAGGTCTTGGATATCACTAGGGATGTTGATGCACTCAGAGTCATAGAGTTGTATGGCATGGAAACTGGCCCTTTGGCCCAACTTGCCCCTGCACACCAAGATGCCCCATCTACGCTAGTCCCACCTGCCCGCATATAGCCAATATCCTTCTAAACCTTTCCCACCCATGTAAATCCTACTGATCACCTTGCACATGTATGTCAGAGGCACAATAGACCACAACAGAATAGAAAGATAGGCACAAAATGTTGGAGTAACTCTGCGGGGCATGCAGCATCTCTGGATAGAAGGAATGGGTGATGTTTTGGGTCGAGGCTCTTTTTCTCTGCAAAACAAAATTCAGAGCACTTAGCATTCTGTTTCTGATAAGAGTCTTACATGCTACGCATTAAAACATTGAGCTATGGAAAATAATTTGTAAGCCATGACAAAATATAATGAATGATTAAATAATAATCCAAGATGGCGCCCAACCCAGGCGACACTTTGTGTACTAGTTACTGAGTTGGATATTTAACAACGCATTACAAACGTTCCACTCTTTCAAATCTCTCTGTACACTGTGGATGGCTCAATTATGATCATGTATTGTCCTTCCGCTGACTGGTGAGCATGCAACTAAACCTTTTCACTGCACCTCGGTACACGTGACAATCAACAAATCTAAAGGGGCTGTCCCACTGCATCGACCTAATTGGCGAGTTTAGAATAGTTTGCCCTCGACTCATACTCGCAGTATGGTCGACACGAGGTCCTAGGAGGTCTTTGTAACTCTCCTTCGTGCGCGAGAGTAGTCCCCGCGTAGTCGAGGCCTCAGCTAGGTTGCGGCGTATTTTTCAACATGCTGAAAAATGCCCGCGAGTAACACAAGGTCGCCATGGAAAAAATCAATATTTTTTTTACTCGTAGGTTTAGTCGAAGTAGGTCGTAGTAGGTCGGCATGTTATTCGTAGGTAATCGAGGGTAGTTGAAGATAATCTAAGGTAGTCGAAGGTAGTTGTAGATAGTCTTCAACATAGTCGAAGGAGATCGAAGGAGGTCGTCTTCACTCTCCACTATTCGGTGTCCAATTTTCCCGAAGCTAGTCGAAGCTAGTCTTCAACATAGTCGAAGGAGGTCGAAGGAGGTCTTCAACATGACACTTTTACAAACTCTCCTAAACTCTTCTAAACAAGCCTATTAAGTGGCTGCAGTGGAACAGCTCCTTCACCAACAAATAACATTGTTGTGATGTTATAGGTCCTACCTTAATGCCATAGCTATACTCCAGTCTTATACTCCACCCTGGATAGAGTGGATGTGGAGAGGATGTTTCCATTAGTGGGAGAGTCTTGGACCAGAGGTCAAAGCCCCAGAATTAACAGATGGCACAATGGGCTAAGTGTTCGGCTGGCAACCGGAAGGTAGCCGGTTCGAATCCCGCTTGGAGTGCATACTGTCGTTGTGTCCTTGGGCAAGACACTTCACCCACCTTTGCCTGTGTGTGAATGTGTGTGAGTGATTGGTGGTGGTCGGAGGGGCCGTAGGCGCAGATTGGCAGCCACGCTTCCGTCAGTCTGCCCCAGGGCAGCTGTGGCTACAGAAGTAGCTTACCACCACCGAGTGTGACTGAGGAGTGAATGAATAATGTGATGTAAAGCACCTTGAGTATTAGAAAGGCGCTATATAAATCCCATCCATTATTATTATTATTATAATCATAATCATAATCGTAACTGGCTCTTTAGCAGATGCGTCCACGTTGTGGGGCTGGAAACTGCAACTATCCTGAGCTAATTCTGCTACCACCATCATCTATTGCAACAAGTGATGTCTTCCACTGATTGTCGCTGGAAGCTTGCGTCATTTTCAGGACGGACGATGACAGCGAAGTCAACATTTGTAACAAGATGGACACGAAAAGAAGAAGATAGTCGTAACTTATTGGCCAAGTATGATTTGCAACATACGAGGAATTTGATTTGCCATATGATCACACCAAATAAGCACCAAGACACACAACTACATGAAATTTGACACAAACATCCAGTACAGCGGATCCCCCACATTCCCCACTTGTGATGGAAGACAATAAGGTCTTATCTTCTTTCCTTCTTTTTCTCCCGAGGTCGGGGGAGTCGGTAAGCAGTTAATCTAGGAAGGAGGTGAGGAGGAATTTCAAAAGTCAGAGGGTGGGGAATCTGTGCAATTCATTGCCATCGAAGGCTGTCAATCCAAAGACTCCAAAGATTTGTGGCTATCTGAGAAGAAATGTATAATTGCCATTTTAAATGGGCAACCATTTTTTCTAAGATGTGACCCCCTCCTTCCATGCTCCTCAATTTGATTCCTGATATTAATGTCTTTATCCACCTCTTTGCCTCTTAAAGAGGTTCTTCTGCAGTTTGTAGGGCTCTGGTGAGACCACATTTGGAGTATTATGTATAGTTTTGGTCTCCTAATTTGAGGAAGGACATCTTTGTGATTGAGGCAGCGCAGCGTGGGTTCACGAGATTGATCCCTGGGATGGCGGGACTGTCATACGAGGAAAGATTGAAAGACTAGGCTTGTATTCACTGGAGTTTAGAAGGATGAGGGGGATCTTATAGAAACATATAACATTATAAAAGGACTGGACAAGCTAGATGCAGGAAAAATGTTCCCAATGTTGGGGAAGTCCAGAACCAGGGGCCACAGTCTTAGAATAAAGGTGAAGCCATTTAAGACTGAGGTGAGAAAAAACGTTTTCACCCAGAGAGTTGTGAATTTGTGGAATTTCCTGCCACAGAGGGCAGTGGAGGCCAAGTCACTGGATGGATTTAAGAGAGAGTTAGATAGAGCTCTAGGGGGTAGTGGAATCAAGGGATATGGGGAGAAGGAAGGCATGGGTTATTGATTGGGGACGATCAGCCATGATCACAATGAATGGCGGTGCTGACTCATAGGGCCGAATGGCCTCCTCCTGCACCTATTTTCTATGTTTCTATGTTTACAATAAAGGGAAGAGTTCTCTCAGCATCCACCCCCCACAAAATCCTTCTCAGTCGCAATAAGATCACCAGTCTTTCTACTAAGCAGCAATGAGTAAAACACGATAAGAATAGATGTCTATGGTGGTGCAAGGCTTGTAGTGTGCTGTCGCAGAGGCAGGATTAGGGTTCAAGAGCATGATGATGGTAGGAAAGTAACTGTTCCTGAACCTGGTGGTTTGGAATTTCAGGCTTCTGTACCTGCTGCCTGATGGGAGTAGTGGGCAGAAGGCATGGTGGGGATCCTTGATGATAGATACTGCCTTGTTGTGGCAACGCCTCGTGCAGATGGTTTCAATGGTTAGGACGGTTGTGCCCGTGATGGACTAAGCTGAGTACCCAACTCTCTGCTGCTCCTTGCGTTCCTATGCATTGGAATAGATGATGCGACCAGTCAAGGTACTTTCTATAAGGCTGTGGTGACCAAGTCATTGGATTTTTTTAATGGCAGAGATAGATAAGTTCTTGATTAGTACGGGTGTCAGGGGGTTTGGGGAGAAGGCAGGAGAATGGTTGAAGAGTTAGGAGGGAGAGATATATCAGCCATGATTGACTGGCAGAGTAGGCGTGATGGTCGAATGGCCTAATTCTGCTCCTATCACTTCTCAACTTATGTTGTACTCTGTGAGGTAATTGAAGTATTAGTTAAAATTGGCGCTCTCTTTTTCCTGGTTGGCTGCCGATACAAAATCTGCAAATTGTCTGGCCGCTCAGCCGACTAGATCATATCACTGCCAACCGATGCAAAGTATCCTATTAAACTGTAACCTGATAAGATTAATGATAGAAAATTGAAACATCCACACTGCAGAAATTGTTATATGATTGCAGGCAGAACTTCATTGGAGCCTTGACTTTACCACTGACTGCAAAATCCAGTCCATTATAAAATAATGAACATATTAAATTCACTCGTATAACTGGGCCGTTGTGCTCATTGAACCGAGGTAACTTCCGATTACATTTTTGCAAGCTGTTTGAAATTGTTGGTTGGCACGGACACAGCGGACCAGTTTCTCCGCTGCACCTCCACACTAAACTAAACAGAACCCTGACCGTGCTCGAACTGCACTCTAAGTTGTGCTCTGCAACAACTTGGAGCTTCAGCAACATCTATTTAGTCAAGTCAATCAAGAGTCAAGAGTGTTTTATTGTCATATGTCATATTTAGGTGTCCTTGAGACTCTTGAAAGGCGCCCATAAATAAAATGTATTATATGTCCCAGATAGAACAATGAAATTGTTACATGCAACAGCACAACTGAATATGTAAAACTAGTACACTGGAAACAATATAATAAACAAGAGAAAAAAAATATTCAGTATGTAAACATAGAAACATAGAAACATAGAAAATAGGTGCAGGAGTAGGCCAATCAGCCCTTCGAGCCTGCACCGCCATTCAATATGATCATGGCTGATCATCCAACTCAGTATCCTGTACCTGCCTTCTCTCCATCCCTTTAGACACAAGTGTCACATCTAACTCTCTCTTAAATATAGCCAATGAACTGGCCTCAACTACCACATATATATGTACTCACTAATAAACATATATATGTATATAGATTATATATATATGTGTTGTTTATGATATTGTTTACTATTGTTTATTATATTGTTTACAGTGTATTATGTTTACACAACCAGTAAGTAAGAATTTTCTTGCTGCTGCAAGTAAGAATTTCATTGTTCTATCTTGGATATATGACAATAAACACTCTTGACTCTCTCTTAACACTTAAATAGATGTTGTGTATTTGTGAGTATATTGTTCTATATTGTTTATAGATAAATATAAATATATACATACGTACACACAAAAAAACAAACGATAATAATGCAATAATAATAATAATAGTTTATTGTAATTCAGAACTTATTTGAGCTTGTAGTGTTTAACTAGCATAAGTGGGACCCGTTGGGAGGGCTGGTCCCCCATCACAATATTCCACCTCTCCACCAATTCCAATGTTGGTGGCCAGTGGGTGGGGGGGGGGAGGGGGGGGGGGCTTTCTGGAGCGCTAGTATGGGTGTTGTGGGCTGAAGAGACTGGTTTCCAGTGGGCTAGTATGGACATTGTGGCCCAAATGGATTCTTGGGGTGGCAGCTCAGTCACTCAAGCCTGATGTGCCGGGCAGCTCACTCATGACTTGTGGGCTGTCAGTTGACTCACAGCTATTCCTTGAAATTACATTTCAAGCAGGGTGCAAGGCCACCAAATTCAGGTGCAGTTTCCTACCACTTCAAGCAGGGTGCAAGGGCACCGAATTCAAGTGCAGTTTCCTACCACTTCAAGCAGGGTGCAAGGGCACCGAATTCAAGTGCAGTTTCCTACCACTTCAAGCAGGGTGAAAGGCCACCGAATTCAAGTGCAGTTTCTGACCACTTCAAGCAGGGTGAAAGGTCACCAAATTCAAGTGCAGTTTCATAACACTTCAAGCAGGGTGCAAGGCCACCAAATTCAAGTGCAGTTTCATACCATTTCATGCAGGGTGCAAGACCACCAAATTTAAATTCAGTTTCATACCATTTCATGCAGGGTCCAAGGCCACCACATTCAAATGCAGTTTCATACCATTTCAAGCAGGGTGAAACCACAATAAAACCACCGTAAAACCACACAAAACAGCACATAAACACCACACTCACAGTTCAGTAGACATTCAATGTTTTCATTGATTCACAGCTCAGACAGTCGTGACCTCTCCCTCCCCATCTTGCAGAGACTGAGCCACACCCACACTTCCAGGTTTTATAATCCCTCCCCCCTCCCACCGGAAGGGGCGTGGCCTTCATGGCGTGATTGACAGGAGAGAGTATCTCAACTTTTACTATTCAACACTAATAACACTTTTATTTTTCATTGATGGGAAGAATCCTCTGCACCTGATGAGCGGAGGGGGACAGAGTAAGATGGCCAAAAATCACAGCCGTAAGTGGTAGCGTTTTTTTTTCTAAAATCAATATACAGTGCAAACAGGAATTTGTCAAGTTTAGACTTTTAATCATTTGCCATTACAAACCAATCAACACCACCAACCATTTGCTGTGCTTTATTTCAGACCAACCACCACCATCAACCATTTGCTGTACTTTATTTCAAACCAAGTACCACCACCAACCATTTGCTGTGCTTCATTTCAAACCAACCACATTTTCATTTTCAAACCACATTAAGGGCACTCAAGGTCAGTAAAACCACACTCACAGTTTAGTAGACATGTGTTCAGTGTTATTCACTCAGACTGTGAGACGTGACCCTCTCGCTCCCCCATCTTGTAGAGACTGACTGAGGCACTCAACAATTTCGGGTTTTATAGTCCCTCCGGAAGGGGTGTAGCCTTCAGGAGAGATAATCTCAACATTTTTTAAACACTAATAACTCTTTTATTTTTCATCGATAGGAAATATCCTCTTGTCCTGCACAGCGGAGGTGGACTCTGAGTAAGATGGATAAAAATCACAGCCGTAATTGGCAGCGTTTTTTTTCTAAAATCAATATTCAGAAGAACAGGAAGTGGACAAGATCAGACTTTTAGTAATAAAGATAGCCTGATGGCTGGAGGGAAGTAGCTGTTCCTGAACCTGGATGTTACAGTTCTCAGGCTCCTGTACTTTCTTCCCAATGGCAGGGGTGAAATGAGTGGTTGGCCAGGATGGTGTGGGTCTCTGGTGATGCTGGCTGCCTTTATGAGACAGCGACTCTCTAAATCCCTTCGATAGTGAGGAGGTCAGAGCCGGTGATGGACTGGGCAGTGTTCACAACTCTTTGCAGTCTTCCTTGCTCCTGGGCTTTCAAGGTGCGTATATTTAAGTCAGCTGTTCTTTATTGAGAACTACATTACATCTTCAGAATTATATACTAGTCTAAGTGGGACCTGTTGGTTCCCAGTCACATGGAAGGCCTGGTCCCCCAACGCAATGTGGTCTCCAACGCAATATTCCAGTACTCACCCGTTCCCCCAACATAACCCGTTCCCCCAACGCAATATTCCACCACTCACACATAGCCCCTAACTGCGCAGGCCCGATTCATTTCTCCTCATCCCTAACACTCCCTCCCCTCCTCTTCATCCTCCCTTTTCTTTCCACTCTTCTCCTCCCCTCCCCCAACCCCATCAATCACCTCTCCCTCCCTCTCCTTTCCCCGACCCTCAGTCACTCCCTCCCTCCATAACTCATCTCCCCTCCCTAACCCCTTCCTATCCCTCGATCCCCCACCTCCCCCACTCCTCACCTCCCCCTAGCCACCACTATCCCCCACTCCCCCTCCTCGCCCTCTTTTTCCCATCCTCCCCAACTTCCTCCTCACCACCCCCACTTTCCCCCTCTCCTTCCCTACCCTCTCCTCTACCTCAATCCCCCCACTTTCCCTCCTCGACGCCACAAGATCTTGTGATTACAGCCATCGGCCTCAGAGCCAGGCTCAGCACCCAAGCCTCAGATACTCGGCGCGGGTTCAGCCCGTCATGCGGGCCTGATCAGCAACAGCAATTGTCGGCCTAATAGGCAGCCTCAGTGCCCAGGCCCTGGATCATCAGCACCCGGGTCCCGGATCATCGGCGCCTGTAGACGCAGCCTCACCCGCTCTCCATTTGGCGGAGCGTTAGTGGTGCACACTCTGCTCACTCCACTCCTTCAGCTTTATTCTCCTCACCGGGCGAGGCGGGCACTGCCAGTGACTAACAACGGACATGCCCAATCAGTACGGCAATGGTGCAGGAAGGGGCGTGTCCTTCCTGCCGTGTCGGTGAATGAGAGGAGAGGAGACCAATCTGCGTGGCAGTGACAGACAGGAGTGGAGACCAATCTGTGCTTGCTCGTTTTTAAAGATTTTTAAACCTTAATAACTTATAAAATATACCATAGATCGGAAAAAAACTTGTTGCACTTGCAGCACAGGAGAATGGTGGCGAAAAATCATAGCGCTATAGTGTACTTTTTTTGCGCAAATAAAAAGACCACGCAAACCGGAAGATAACAAGATCAGATTTTAGTTATATATACTAGACTAAGTGGGACCCGTTGGGTCCCAGTCACACGGGAGGCCTGGTCCCCCAATGCAAACCATTCCCCAATGCAATATTCCACCACTCACCTGTTTTCCCAACGCAACGGCGGGCGTGTTCTGTAGCCGGGGGATGTGGACGGCTTCAGGCGGGTAGCGGCCTGCAGCCAAGGGAGGGGGACGGCTTCAGGCGACACCTATCGGGGCAGGTGGGGGGTGTGTGGGGGAGGGAGGTGTGCGTGGGGGAGGGGAGATGTGTGGGGGGGGGTGCGTGAGGGGGGGAGTGTGCAGGGGGGGTGTGACGGAAGGGGGGGGTGGGGGAGAGGGTGAGGGTGAGGAGGGGTGTGTGGAAGGGGAGTGTGTGCAGGTGGAAGTGTGCGGGGAGGGTAGTGGGGAGGGGGTGTGGGGGAGGGAGGGTGTGGGAAGGGGTAGGGGGGAAGGGTGGTGTGGGGGAGGGCAGGTGTGGGAGAGGAGGTTGTAGGAGAGATGGAGGTGTATGGGAGGGGGTGTTGGGGAACATAGAAACATCGAAACTAGGTGCAGGAGGAGGCCATTCGGCCCTTTGAGCCAGCACCGGGAAGGGGGGTGTAGGGGAGGAGGAGTGTAGAGGACGGGGGTGTAGGGGAGGAGGAGTGTAGGGGAGGGGGGTGTAGGGGAGGGAGGGGTGTGGGGGAGGGGGGTGTAGGGTAGGGAGGGTGTGGGAGACAGGGCTCAACGGTTCCCGGCCCCAGCTCTGATGGCACTCACCGGCTCCAGGACCCGGTTCCGGACTCACTCAGCGGCTTCTGTCCCCAGCGCCTGTGGCGCTCACAGTCCCCGCCACAAACACAGCCAGCATCTGCCCATGAACACAGCCAGCCCCCACCCTTGGAACACAGCCCACACTCCACTCCTACAGCTTTATTCTCAGGGCCAGTGCTTGACAGCGGGTGCCGGAAGGGGTGTCACCGTCCCGGCAAATAACAGACCAATAACTTGTGTTCCAATCACCAATTGGAACAAAACTTGATGCGCTTGGAGCAGAGGAGAACGGAGAGTTAAGGGCCTGTCCCACGAGAATGCGACTGCATGCGGCAAGCGCAACCAAACCGGAAGCGTGGGCCGCGCGGAGGTCGAGTGATCCACGTACAGTGCCTGTCCCACCAGCATGCGGCTGCATGCGGCGAGCGCAACCAAACCGCAAGCGGGGGCCGCGCGGAGTTCGAGTGATCCCATACGTGTTGACGTGAAGTTTGAGCGAAGTCCGCGGGAGGTTCGCGCGTGTCCTGCGGCGTCAAGACACTGCGCACGCCCGTCGAGGTGGTGCGTACGGCCTCAATGTGGCTGCGGGCCCCGGAGTTTTTCGGAGCCCCGCGCGATGTCGGGACCAGCCCCGCACAACTCCATACGGCTCCTGCGATCGAAGTGGGACCGGCCCTGCGAGGCCGTACGGCTCAAGCGTTAGGCTTGCTCGTGGGACAGGCCCTTAAGGTGGCAAAAAAATCCTAGCGATAAAGGGTACCGTTTTGTGCAAATTTAAAAACAACGCAAACCGGAAGATAGATAGATAGATAGATAGATAGATAGATAGATAGATAGATAGATAGATAGATAGATAGATAGATAGATAGATAGATAGATAGATAGATAGATAGATAGATAGATAGAGAGATAGATAGATAGAAAGAAAATATAGCATAGATAGATAGAAGATAGACAAGATGAGAGTTTTAGTAATAGTAAAGAGATAGATTCTCATACCTTCATTATAATGCAGAATTTATATTATTAATGCAAGTGGTGGTGAGGCCTATCAGATTTACGATCGATGGTATAAACTATTTTACTGCCACATGTTAAGTATACTCTGTTGAGTTACTGGCATGTTCTTATTCGTGAAAAAACCAGAGCAATGCTCCCATGCTTCACATATCATTCTTCGTCAGGCACATTAGGATACACCTCCTTTTTCTATACACTGATAAAAACCATCTATTTAACTACAGACTCTTTCCATTTATATACACCGATAGCTTGAAAACAACCTGCATGCGCAGAAATTGATTTTTGCATTCACACTTGCGTTACACCTTATATACGTATTTACAACTTGGTCATAAACTAATACTATGTTTTGTGTGCATTTCCTAAAAGAGAATGTTTTAAATTGCAAAGAGAACATTTCTTCAAATTTCTTTCCACGTTCATTTACTTTCTTTTGCATGTGCATACATTTATCCTTCCCTTTAAAGCCAACAACCAACATGTCTTTGAACAGAAGATGTTAATATTGACCAAATTAAAGACACTATAAAATGGAGGATCCCTGCATTTGTAAGATTTGCTTAACCTTTGTCAGTGGAAAAATACAGGCTGTGGATGGCGCCGGCCAGCCTGAGCCTTACATTGATTTGCAGGATGGACAAAGATCCAGATGTTCTCTTAATTTCCTCCTAATTGATAATCTATATCAAGTCACATCTTGACCCTGTCTGATCTTTATTTTGATTTTAGGGAAAACGCTACCATATATCGCTATTATTTTTGGCCATCTTACTCACAGTCCTCCTACACTGAGCAGGCCCCGAGGATTTTTCCCATCGATGAAAAATAAAAAAGTAATGAGTGTTTAAAAAATCTTGAGATCCTCTCGCCTGTAAATCACTGCGATGAAGGTAACACCCCATCCGGGGGGGCAGGAATATAAAACCCCGGATGCATGAACATGACTCGGTCACCCTGCAAGATCGCGAGGGAGTGGCCAGGACTCTCATTCTATGCTGTGAATCAACTGAACTGTGAGTCTGCAATGTACTTGCAATAAATGATATGTTGGCCCTGAGTGAAAATGAAATGAGTTTGGCCCGCCCTGTGCTTGAAACTTCAATGGCAATGGAAATGAAATGAAAATGCAATGAGCTGTTTGGCCTGCCCTGTGCTTGAAACTGCAATGGTAATGGAAATGAAAATGCAATGGGGTTGTTTGGCCTGCCCTGTGCTTGAAATTGCAATAGCAATGGAAATGAAATGAAAATGCAATGAGCTGTTTGGCCTGCCCTGTGCCTGAAACTGCAATGGCAATGGAAATAAAATGAAAATGCAATAAGCTGTTTGGCTTGGCCTGCCCTGTGCTTGTAAAACTGCAATGGCAATGGAAATGAAATGAAAATGCTATGTGCTCTTTGGCTTGGCCTGCCCTGTGCTTGCAACTGCAATGGCAATCGAAATGTAATGAAAATGCAATGAGCTGTTTGGCTTGGCCTGCCCTGTGCTTGAAACTGCAATGGCACTGGAATAGAAATGAAAATGCAATGAGCTGTTTGGCTTGGCCTGCCCTTTGCTTGAAACTCCAATGGCAATGGAAGTGAAATGAAAATGCAATCAGCTGTTTGGCCTGCCCTGTGCTTGAAACTGCAATGGCAATGGAAGTGAAATGAAAATGCAATGAGCTGTTTGGCTTGGCCTGCCCTGCGCTTGAAACTGTAATGGCAATGGAAATGAAATGAAAATGCAATCTGTTTGGCTTGGCCTGCTCTGTGCTTGAAACTGCAATGGCATTGGAATAGAAATGAAAATGCAATGAGCTGTTTGGCTTGGCCTGCCCTGTGCTTGAAACTCCAATGGCAATGGAAATGAAATGAAGATACAATCAGCTGATTGGCCTGCCCTGTGCTTGAAATTGCAATGGCAATGGAAGTGAAATGAAAATGTAGGGAGCTGTTCGGCCTGCCCTGTGCTTAAAACAGCAATGGAAAAGGAAGTGAAATGAAAATGCAGTGAGCTGTTTGGCCTGCCCTTTGCTGGAACTGCAATGGCAATGGAAATTAAATGAAAATGCAGTGAGCTGTTAGGCCTGCCCTGTGCTTGAAACTACAATGGCAATGGAAATGAAATGAAAATGCAATGAACTGTTCGGCCTGCCCTGTGCTTGAAACTGCAATAGAAATGGAAATGAAATGAAAATGCAATGAGCTGCTCGGCCTGCCCTGTGCTTGAAACTGTAATGAGAATGGAAATTAAATGAAAATGCAATGAGCTGTTCGGCTTGCCCTGCCCAACGGGTCCCACTTGTTCTAGAATCTATTAAAACTTTGCAAATAAACTTAAATGCAATGCTTTGATTGCTGCAAAGGGATTGTAAATAATGTAAATAATGTTGCAAGACAGTTACCCTGCTGTTTGTTGATTGGCCAGAGTGTTAAGACCTGGCAGAATTGTTTTGTGATCCAGGGTAAATGTTACATTATTCAGTTAACTATCTTCCTTCCAAAAGCTTCTGTATGAAACATTGTTTAAGACTCTCTGTAATTCGGTTGGGGAACTGTCAATAATGTATTGATGTAATTGATATATATGATTGGAGTGTAAGGGGAACCACCCCTCTGTAGTTCGCCCCCTCAAGGTTCATGGACCTATAAAAGGTCGCCCCCATTTAGATCGGTGTCGATCTTCTGGAAGGGCGCTTGGCACTGCATCACCTTTTGGGCAGTGTCTGCTTGCAAGAGGCTGAAGTGCTTGGATCGAATCCGCATTTGGTAGGTATCGTATAGGGGAATTTGTGTTTGTTCTAAAAATAAAGATTAGTTGGTCCAGTGCTTGAGTCAGTGTTTTTACTGAACTAGACTAGGGGGTAAGCTTTAGCAGTGTATTTACAAAGATAGATACAAAATGATGGAGTAACTCAAGGGGCAGGCAGCATAAAGATACTGTGTTACTCCAGCATTTTGTTTCCATCTTTGGTTTAAACCTGCGTCTGCAGTTCCTTCCCACACAAGCCTTTAACAGTTTCTGTTAGGCTAATTGTAGGATCGCCTAACACTCTTTGTAGTCAAAATATGTAGAGAGGAATTGGTTTATACCGAAGATGCTGGTTTATACGAAGATATTCACAAAGTGCTGGAGTAACTGAGAGGGATCAGGTGGCATCTCTGGAGAAAAAGGATGGGTGACGTTTCGAGTGGGGATCCTCCTTCAGACTTCCACACAATGTGTCCTACCAACACAAGTCCTACCTGCCTGCATTTGGCCCATATCCCTCTAAACCTGTCCCATCCATGTACCTGTCCAACTGTTTCTTAAACGTTGCAATAGTACCTGCCTCAACTATCTCCTACGGCAGCTCGTTCCATACATCCACCACCCTTTGTGTGGAAAAGGCTACCCCTCTGGTTCTTATTAAATATTTCACCCCTCACTAGTCCCCTCACTTGACTAGTGCAGCTGGGACATGTTGGCCGGTGGGAGCAAGTTGGCCTCAGGTCCTGTTTCCGCGCTGTATCACTCTATGACTCTGTGACCCACCTTAAACCTATGTCCTCCGGTTCTCGACACCCCCTCTCCAGGCAATAGACCCCGTGTGTGTCTACCCAATCTATTCCTGTCATGATTTTGGCACAAAACTGTTAAAAAAAAATTTCGACCAGTACATCTCAAATGTCAGTGAGGAATTATGCAAAAACCTCACAGTCGGCAGCTGCGATACATATTTGCTAACTGAATAATTATGTGAATTGAGATGTGCCTGTCAATGTTGTGTTCTCCGACTTTGATACAAAATCATTGTCACAGCTTTGGATCAATAACCATCTATTGATGGCTCTGGGGTTCAGACAACCTCGTACATTTTCAACTCAAAGCAGATGGAATAATGCTGAGCACTAGGTAGTTTATGTTAATTGGTGCAGCGATTTACCCTATAATAGATTTACCAGAAAGCAATGTTTACAGGATCATTACTGCAGCTGAATGATAATTAGGTCATATTTATTTAGTGCAGCTTCTTTCAACTCAAAGATTTCTCATGAATGTAAATCGTACCGATTCTATATTTAAAAAAAGATGAACTGTGAAAGTATCCTCCTGTAGCGGACTGACTCTGCCAAGAATGCGTGGCCTCTTTCCAAAGGCTCAACTGGCTTGCCTGAACCATATTTCTAAAATTGATCTAATATAGAAGTAGGTTGAATATCAAATGATATTCTTCCCATTGGTAATCAAGCTCTTAATTAGTCTGAAACTTGAGGTTTTGTCTCATCTCCTTTGCTTCAATATCATCACCCACAGACCAATAGACAATTGACAATAGACAATTGGTGCAGGAGTTGGCCATTCGGACCTTCGAGACAGCACCGCCATTCAATGTGATCATGGCGGATCATTCCCAATCAGTACCCCGTTCCTGGCTTAGTCAACTCCCCAAGTGTTGACCAAGTATACATGTTCCTAATCCAACTCTTTAACCCTTCTCACTCAACTTTAAGGTAGAGTCATACAGCGTAGAAACAGGCTGATAGAGGGAATTTTATACTTTACCCGTACTCTATATCTGACTTTACTCAGATAGGTGTAGGCACAAAATAAAACAACTCATAGATCAGTGGTGCGTCTAAAGAACGTCAGTTTAATAAAGGCCTTAGCGATCTACATCGGGAAGCAGTGTGAGCAAGCTCAAACTACTTCCAAATCCTACAGAAACTGTAGGATTCTTATACCCTTATGACACAACGGTTACTTGTTGAGTTGAAATAACCAATCATTCATTAATGTTGCCACAAAGTTAACTTAAATCTTGCGCTTTTGGTTGTTTGGAAATCTCCCATCCACATATCTCACATGTAGATACCATAAATGTCCAGATTCCCCCGCCAAATGGAGTCCCCTCGTAAAAGAGATAATTTGTTAACCTTTGGGAGACTTGCCTGATAAACACATTGATCAAGAGCAGCTTGTAATGCAAGATTGCAACAGATACGAACCCAGACATAACTACAAAGAACTACCCTCCCCCCTATTGATAAGGAAGCCTGTTTTTCAGCAGAATGTTTTAGCTTTGCTATTCTGACTACATTCTTGGCCATTTTCCCATCATGCTCCCCAGTATGTGAGCTCCAGGGTTAACCAAACTATAACCTACTCATTTTCCTTACAATTTTTAAATTTCCCTACAACACAATGCCGACCAACATGTCTCATCTACACTAGTCCCTCTGCCCACACTGGGCCCATTTCCCGCTAAACCTATCCTATCCATGTATCTGTCTAAATGCTTCTTAAACATTGCGATCGTACCTGCCTCAACTACCTACTCTGACAGCTCGTTCCATATACCCAGTATGAGTTTATTGTCACCTGTGACAAGTCACAGTGAAATTCTTTGCTTGCATACCCAAGGTATGCGAATAGGCGCCCATAAAGGACGCTTACAAAGTTACAGTGTACCCCCGTGCCAGTTCCACCTTTGTTCTCCCCCCCTCACCCTCCCTCACAGCAGCCCCCCCCACGCGGGGCCCTGCATTATTCTTTGTTTTTCCCCCTCCCTCCATCACCCTGTGTGTGTGAAAAAGATACCCCTCAGGTTCCTATTAAATTTTTCCCACCATCAGCTTAAAATGTTCACCCTCTGAACTGTAGAATGACCACCATGTCTACCTTATGCCACAACTCATCCGGGATATGGTATCAATGTCAAGCTTTCCAGCTTGGAGCAGTCACAACATGAATATGACATGCTATCTGTGCACAGTTTGTACGTTCTCCCTGTGACCACGTGGGTTTTCTCCAGCTGCTCTGGTTTCCTGCCACACTCCAAAGACGTACAGGTTTATAGGTTAATTGACTTCGGTAAAAATTGTACATTGTCTCTAGTGTGTGTGGGATAGTATTAGTGTACGGGGATTGCTAGCCGGCACGGTCAGTGGGCCGAAGGGCCTGTTTCTCTAAACTGAACATTAATATACTGCATCTCAACCCTTTCCTTGTCCTGTGTAAGATTAACAATGATTGTCTCTCATGGATCAATTCGAAGAATAACTTTTATCCCTTCCTGCATTCCCTCTCGCCATTCAAAATCAATGATAAGAATAAATTATGTTCTGGATGGGTTTGATAATGGAGCCAAAAGCAGTCCTACTGGGGAAATGAATAGAACCCATGAAGATCGTGTGGCATGGTATCCAAGATTCAGTGCAGAAAGTATTCAGACCCCTTCACTTTTTCCACATTCCGTTACATTACAGCCTTATTCAAAAATGGATTAAATTCTTTTTTTTTATCATCAATCTACACACAATGCCCCATAATAAAAAGCGAAAACAGGTGTTTAGAAATATTTCCAAAGTAATTAAAAATAAATAACTGAAACATCACATTTACATAAGTATTCAGACCCTTTATTCAGTACTTTGTTGAGGCACCTTTGGCAGCGATTACAGCCTTAAGTCTTCTTGGGTATGACGTTACAAGCTTGGCACACCTGTATTTGGGTCATTTCTCCCATTCTTTTCTGCAGATCCTCTCAAGCTCTGTCAGGTTGGATGGGGAGCGTCAATGCACAGCTATTTTCAGGTCCCTCCATAGATGTTCAATCGGGTCCAAGTCCAGGCACTGGCTGGGCAACTCATGGACATTCACAGACTTGTCATGAAGCCACTCCTGCATTGTCTTGGCTGTGTGCTTAGGGTCGCTGTCCTGTTGGAAGGTGAACCTCCACCCCAGTCTGAGGTCCAGAACGCTCTGGAGCAGGTTTTCATCAAGGATCTCCCTGTACTTTGCTCCGTTCATCTTTCCCTTGATCCTGACTAGTCTCCCAGTTCCTGCCACTGAAAACATCCCCACAGCATGATGCTACCACCACCATGCTTCACCGTAGGTATGGTATTGGCCAGATGATGAGCGGTGCCTGGTTTCCTCCAGACGTGATGCTTGGCATTCAGGCCAAAGAGTTCAATCTTGGTTTCATCAGACCAGAGAATCTTGTTTCTCATAGTCTGAGAGTCCTTTAGGTGCCTTTTGGCAAACTCCAAACAGGCTGTCATGTGCCTTTCACTGAGGAGTGTCTTCCGTCTGGCCACTCTAAAGGCCTGATTGGTGGAATGCTGGAAGGTTCTTCTGGAAGGTTCTTTCATCTCCACAGAGGAACTCTGGAGCTCTGTCAGAGTGACCACCGGGTTCTTGGTCACCTCCCTGACCAAGGCCCTTCTCCCCCGATTGCTCAGTTTGGCCAGGCGGCCAGCTCTATGAAGAGTCCTGGTGGTTCCAAAGTTCTTCAATTTAAGAATGAAGGAGGCCACTGTGCTCTTCAGGACCTGCAATGCTGCAGAAATTGTTTTATATCCTTCCCCAGATCTATGTCTCAACACAATCCTGCCTCCGAGGTCTGCGGACAATTCCTTCGTCTTCATGGCTTTGGTTTTGCTCTGACATGCACTGTCAACTGTGGGACCTTATATAGACAATCATATAAGGATAATCAATGGAAACAGGATGCACCTAAGCTCAATTTTGAGTGTCAGAGCAAAGGCTCTGAATACTTATGTAAATGTGATATTTCAGTTATTTCTTTTTAATTACTTTGCAAACATTTCTAAACACCTGTTTTCGCTTTTTTATTATGGGGTATTGTGTGTAGATTGATGATAAAAAAAAATGAATTTAATCTATTTTAAAATAAGGCTGTAACGTAACAAAATGCGGAAAAAGTGAAGGGGTCTGGATACTTTCTGAATGCACTGTGGAAACTTACAACGCCACAGACCAGGGTTCGAACCCAACGACTGGTCAAAGTCAATTTTATTTGTCACATGCACCAACTAAGTTACAATGAAATTAATTTGCCAGCAGGGATTCAGTTAAAAATAAGAACACACAATATACAATAGAATTTAAGACAAACATCCACCACAGCATTCTTCACTTTGGTGGAAGGCAACAAAGTTCAGTCGGTCCTCCTCCTTTTGTTCATCCGTGGTCTGGGCCATAAACCCTCTGTAGTCGGACTGCCGGATGTACAGGCCCTCTCATCGGAATGATCGAAACTGCGACGTCGGGACGGTCGAACACACTCCGTGGTTTGGAGTGCCCGAATCAGCCACTTTCCCACTGGAGACCACGGCTTCAGGATGATATAGGCTGCAGGCCGGCGTTAGAGCTCTTCTCCGGCAATCCCCGGCAAGGTATCTCAGGCTCCGGAGGTAAGTCCACGCCATGCCCACCACTAGGAGTTCCGCTGACCACAGCCCCACGATGCCAAAGTCACCAGGCCAGCGATCAGAGCACTCCTTTCTGATGACCCTAGGAAAGGGCTCGCCCGCTCCACAATGGGAAAAGTCCAAGCTGCACCCTCTGCTGAAGCTCCGGGCCCAACTCCCGGAAAGGCCGCTCCAATCCAAGCTGTTAGGCCGCGAGAGGGAGTGCCGAGAAGCGACATGGAAAAAGTTGCCTCTCCCTCGAGGTCGCGACTAAAAAACGGTTTCCCCCTTTTCCCCCGACCACCCCCACACAAGACACACCGAGAGACACCAAAACAAACATTTGGACACACTAAAAAACACAAAAAAAGTGGAAATACCGAACACGCTGCTGGCAGGGCAGCCGACCCACAGCGCCCCCAACCGACTTCCATACAGCTGCTGTCTGTATGGAGTTTGTGCATTCTCTCCTTGACCTGCGTGCATTTTCTCCGGGATCTCTGGTTTCCTCCCACACTGCAAAGACGTGTGGGTTGGTAGATTCATTGGCTTGGAAAAATTATTAATTGTTCCTAGTGTGTAGAATAGTGCTAGTGTGTGGGGATCGCTGGTCATTGCGGACTCAGTGGGCTGAGGACCTGTTTTCATGCTGTATCTCTAAAACTAAAACTAAATTAAGTTTTTTAATTTTTTTTTATTTATTTATTTTTTTTATTAGAAGTACAGTAAATTACAATAATACACATCACATATATCTTAATACATTTGTTGTACCACTTCATTTTTCGAGCTTTAAAAAAGACAGAAATAAAAGAAGTAAGGAAAGTGAGCAAGAATCGTGAAGGTGCAGGAAAGTGTTGGGACAATAAAGCCCCTTAGGGAAGAAGTTAGAGAAGGAAGTAAAGAAAGGAAATTAGACGCTAGAAAGAAAAGAAAAAAAAGGAAAAACAATCGCTCTATTGTAACACAAAACTCCGCAAAAAAGGATATACCAACCGTAATTTTTTATTTTTAAAAAATTTATTTTATACTGGTACCATTTATATTTTAAATTACTATTGCACCTTATACTTGTAATAGTTCCATAAATGCAAACCACGTCTTTTGGAAGTGGTCTGCTTTGCCTGCTAGGAAGAGTCTCATCTCTTCCAAGTGTAGTGTTTCGAACATGTTTGAAATCCACATTTTTATTGTTGGTATTGGAGCATTTTTCCAAAATTTGAGTATAAGCTTTTTTCCCATTATTAGCCCGTAATTAAGTAAGTTCTTTTGAAACACGTTTAATTCGGGGTTACCTTCCGATATTCCAAAAATGATCCATTCTGCTTTTGGTACAAGTTTTATTTTAAATAATTTTGTGAAGATTTCAAATATTTAGTTCCAGAATTTTTGGATTTTTATACAAAAAACAAAAGAGTGCGCTATGGTAGCTTCTTGTGACTGACATTTATCACAAATGGGTGAGACATTGGGGAAAAGTTTATTTATTTTAGTTTTTGAATAATATAGTCTATGTAATGTTTTGTATTGAATTAGAGTATGTCGTACGTTGATCGAGCATTTATGCACATATAGTAAGTGTTTATCCCAGCTCTCTTTTGAAATTTTTATAGCTAGTTCTTGTTCCCAGTCTCTTCTAATACCATCGGTTGTAGGTATTTCTATATTTAAAATAATGTTGTATAAGTATGATATTAGATTTGCTGATTCAGCCTTTGTCTTCATGGCTTCATCCAATAAGTCTGGGGACATGTTATGATAGTCTTTTGTGTATTTTTTCAGATAGTCACGGATTTGAAGATATTTAAAATATTGATTATTTTTCAAATTATATTTCAGTTGTAATTGTTGAAATGATAATCATTTTCCTAATTCATACAAGTCTCCGAGCGTTTTGATTCCCATTCTTTCCCATTGTGTAAATGATTTATCTATAATTGAAGGTTTAAACGACGGGTTATTAACTATTGGCATTAAAAGAGATAGATTTCTTAATTTTAGATTCTGTTTTATTTGTTTCCAAGTTCTAATTGTGCTATGTATCATTGGATTTTTATTATAATTTTTGTTATTCAGATTCATTGGTGAGAGGAGAGTCGCACCTGTATTACACGGAGAGCAGTCCTCTCTCTCCATTACAATCCAGTCCACCTGCTGGGCAGAGTTGTCCAGCAGGTGAATCATATTTTTAATATTTACTGCCCAATTATAGTACATAAAGTTAGGGAGCGCTAGACCACCCATCTCTTTTGGTTTACTAAGGTGTGCTCTTTGTATTCTGTGGGATTTATAATCCCATATAAAATTTGTAATGTCTGAGTCTAGTTTTTTGAAAAACTTTTTTGGAAGATATATTGGAATTGATTGAAATAAATATAGGATTTGTGGTAAAAAGATCATTTTTATAGCATTTATTCGACCTATTAAAGACATCGGGAGCGTTTTCCAGAATTTGATTAGATTATTTAGTTTCTTAAGTAAGGGGCTTATAATTGGCGTTAAACATAGCGTGATAGTTTCTAGTGATTTCAATTCATAAATATTTAAATTTTTCTGTGGCTATTTTAAAGGGGAATTTCAAGAGATGTGTTGAGTCTTTCGGTTTTATCGACATAATTTCACTTTTGTTCCAGTTTATTCTGTATCCTGAGAAAGATCCAAAGTCCTCAATTAGATTTAATATGTTTGGTATACTGATTTGGGGTTTTGTGATATACAGTAATACATCGTCTGCATATAAGGATATTTTGTTATTTGAATATTTTGTATTATAACCGTAAATACCCGGGTGTGTTCTAATTTTTTCAGCTAAAGGTTCAATTACCAGAGCGAATAACAGCGGTGATAATGAACATCCTTGTCTGTTGCCCCTTGTTAATTGGAATTTCGAAGATAATATATTATCAGTTAATATTCTAGCCGTGGGTTTGTTATATAATAATTTTATCCATGCGATGAAGTTCTCTCCCATTTGAAATTTTTGCAATACTTTAATCATATAATCCCATTCTACTTGATCAAACGCTTTTTCTGCGTCCAATGAAATGATAGATAACTCTTGTTCTTGAGGTTTGTAAGAGTGCATTATGTTAAGCAGACGTCTCAGGTTATTAAATGTCTCTTGGGTATAAATCCTGTTTAATCCTCATTTATTAATTTACTAACATATTGACTTAGTCTTCTAGCTAGTGTTTTCGCTAATATTTTTTGATCCGTATTTAACAAAGCAATAGCTCTATATGAGCCTGGTTCTTCTATATCTTTATCTTTTTTAAGTATTAATGTGGTCGTTGATTCTGCTAGTGTTTCAGGTAAGATTTGTTCTTTAAAAGCATATGTATACATTTTCTGTAGACGTGGTGTAACTATGTCGTAAAAACATTTATAAAATTCATTACTGAATCCGTCTGGTCCTGGTGTTTTTCCATTCTTAAGTGTGTTTATTGTGTCTTCTATTTCCTTAGATGTAATTTGTGCTCCCAGTTCCTCTTGTTCCTTCAGTTCTAGTTTTGGAAGGTTACAATTGTCCAAAAATTCTGAAACTTTATTATTGTGTATTAGCGTTTTTGATGTGTATAAATTCTTGTAATATTGAGCAAATCTTTTATTGATATCATTAGGTAGTGTTAATAATTCCCCTCTATCTGATTTAATCTTTGAAATTGCATGATCTTTTTCCCGTTTTTTCAGTTGGCGTGCCAAAAGTTTATGGGGTTTATCCCCAAATTCGAAATGTTCTTGTTTTGTAATTTGGAATAATCTTATAACCTTCTCTGATAATAATTTATTTAGCTTAAATTTCAGTATTAAAATTTTATTATGTTTATCCATAGTTGGATCTTTAGCATTATCTATATCTAGTTGTCTGATTTGTTCTTCTAATTGTCTTTGTTCATTCTTATTCTTTTTGTTTTGAAAAGCTTGATACAAGATAATGACTCCTCTAATAAATGCTTTGAAGGATTCCCATAATAAAGTGGGCGATATATCTGGTGTATCGTTTGTCTCAAAAAATAGGTCCATCTGTTTTTTTAGATATATACTCCCTTGTGGGTCTTTCAAAATTTGCGAGTTAAACCTCCAGAACGTAGACATTCCTTCTAATTTTAGAACGAAAGTTAGCGGGGAGTGATCTGAAATCGTATTGGTGTGATATTTAGGGTTCATAGTTTTGTATCCACTAGGAAGTAGTCTATACGTGAGTATGTTTTGTGTACCATTGAATAAAACGAGTATTCCCTTCCAGTCGGATTCGCGATCCTCCAGACGTCTGCTATATTTGTATTTTTTATATATGTATTTAAGAGTTCACTAGTTTTAGATTTCATATTACCTCTTTGTTTTTGCATCGATTTATCTAAGTACGGATCTAAAACACAGTTGAAGTCTCCTCCAATTATAACATTTTGGTAGTTAAATTCTGCGATTGTATTCAGGATTTTATTAAAAAATTGAGGATTATCAAAATTGGGCGCATATATGTTTACCAAGGTGATTGGCGTAGCATGGATCTCTCCTGTAACTAAAATATATCTCCCTTCCTTATCTGATATAATGTTCTTTGATTTGAATGGTATTCCTTTGCGAATAATGATTGCGGTGCCTCTGGATTTCGAAGTATATGAGGAGTGAAATGTTTGGCCTATCCAATTCGCCCTCAATCTCATCTGATCTTGATGTTTAAGGTGCGTTTCTTGTAGAAAAGTAATGTCCGTGTTATATGATTTCAACTGAGCTAGTATTTTGCCCCTTTTAATTGGTTCATTAATACCCCTTATATTCCAGCTACACAATGTGATTCCTCCCATTTTCTTTTGTTTATCACCTTGCATTTTCTCTGATTTTAATACCCTTATTTGTCGGAGGGGCCGTAGGCGCAGATTGGCAGCCACGCTTCCGTCAGTCTGCCCCAGGGCAGCTGTGGCTACAGAAGTAGCTTACCACCACCGAGTGTGACTGAGGAGTGAATGAATAATGTGATGTAAAGCGCCTTGAGTATTAGAAAGGCGCTATATAAATCACATCCATTATTATTATTATTACCTCAGGACTCTGGATATTTGGGGGGCGTTTATATTACTAACTTCCTTGGTAGATCCCTTTTGCGATTTTCCTTGAAAAAAAAACACATAGTAGTGACATATTGTGATTAAAAAAAAATTGAACAAGTAAAATTACAGTGTCTGAAGTATTCGACATTGTAGTGCGTGTCCCACGCGTCTGTGGGATTCGACATCTATTCGACTTCCGAAGTTGATGTTGTACAATTAGTTCCGCTCCTTTTATTACTCTAAACCTAGGAGGGCGGTACCATTTCAAAATCAATTATATTTCCCCCAGTTACACTATATATATATATATATTTCATTCAGACTTATCAGATCTGTGTTCAGCTACTATGAAATGTATTTATCTAACACTTTCATCTACTAATTATTTATAATTAGTTATTCTTTTGATAATAGGAAGCTGTTAGGTGTAAGGGTTAACCAGAAACAGGCTCCTGGAATTATGCCAGGTGCCTGAGTCTCCTCCCTTCCCCACACGAACTACATAACACTTAAACATTCAGTAATATCTACTTTAATTCTAAGATTTGTTATCTCTATATATGCGCTGGTCAGTATTTTTTGCACCTTATTACATTTTGCCCCTTATATAGTTCAGGTTAGTTTCCATTTATATTTCTATATTAGTATTGTTAATTATTGTTAATTCTCTATTTTTTGTAAGGCTGTTTTAAGATCTTAAACCGCCATTTGTCCTTGTGATGCTTTCCACATTCGGCTCTGCTGTTCGTCTCTGCGTTGCTTATCAGTCTTTCCTTCATTTTGAACAAAGAATGTCCTTGAGTTGAATTCCAAAGCGTCCAAAGGAGATAAGGTGTCTAGACCGGCGCACGTGGAGATGCTCTTCCATTTTAAACTTTTAGAGAATGGTGTTTCTTCCCTTATCTTCAGGTGTTCTCTGTGAAGTAATAAAAGGAAAGAAATTGTCCATATCGTCCCGCTGCCTTGATTAATCTTCTGTTTCTGCCACAATCTCTTGGGCATATTTATAAGATGCGTCCGAATTAGTGAAAGTTTTCTCTTTTCCCTTGAAAGTAATGCGCATCCTGGCCGGATAAAAAACGCCACATCTGACATCTTTAACTCCATGGAGAATCTGTCTTGTCTGTGAGAACTTTCTTCTCTTTTGCACGATCTCATAGGGATAATCCCGGAGGAGTTTGATAGAGTCATTTCCAAACGTCATCTTCACTCCGTATTTGATTTTTTTTCATCAGTTCTTCAAGTGCTGAAATGTCCCGAAGTTTGACTATGAACTGTCGTGGGTGGGCTGGATCTGCTTGTGATCTTGGCTTAAATCTAGGTATTCGATGTGCCACTTCAATTTCCAGTTCCACAGGTAAATTGAGTACCTTTTTGATTAAGTTGGCAGTGAACTCACGGGCGTTATTTCCCTCTGCTCCTTCAGTTACTCCCAGTATTCGTAAATTTTGGCGTCTTGACCGTGCTTCGAGATCAAGACATTTATCTGAGACTTTCGCCAGTTGACTCTTGAGACTGTCTAGTTCTAGCTTCATTCCCTGCATATTTTCAGCCATTTGATCAACAACTGTTTCCATGTCTTTCATTGCAGTTACTTGTGAAGAAACAATTACATGCACAGCCTCAAACTTCTTCTTAGATTCTTCTTCCCATTTATTAATTCTCCCCATTAACTCTTCATGCACATCCTCAATTCGTTTTTGTATAATGCCAATGCATTCAATAACTTTTTGATTACCAGTATTAATGTTCGACATATTTTCCATCAATTTGACATTAATAATTTCCATCATTTTTGAGTTTCCAGCCTCAATATCCTTTCTCAGTTCTCTTATTGAGTTCTTTATCTCCTCCATTTCATTTTTATCCTTAGTAGCCAACTCAGTCTTGGCCCTTGTAGCCATTCCAGAATCCACTTCAGAGGTCTGTTCTTCAGTTTTCTGTGTTTTCAGCAGTTTTGAGATTGTTCTCTGAGGGCTCTGAGCTGAAGACGGTTTTTTCATTTAAAATCCTTTATCCTCCGTTTTAAATCACAGCGCTTACTGATGACGTCATCAGCGCGACGTCCCGGGGCTCCGGTGAGATTTTGAATTGGTCCCGACCTCCAGACCCGATTTTAACGCGTAAAATCGCGATTTTACAGCAGCGGAGCTAAAAGTTGCAACTGCTAGTCCAGCATGGCGCCACCGGAAGTCAAACTAAACTAAGTTTGACACTGGTCGCAGCTCTCTAACCAAAGGAATCTTTTCCACGAGGTAAAGAAAAAGCATTAGCATTGCTATATTCCCTACTATCAACATCCTGAACATCACAAGTGATCATAAGCTTAACTGAACCAATACATAAACACCAGTCGGATATTGGATATTAAAGGCTGGGTCCGTGGGACATCGCCCCCACCTGTAAGCCACAAGTTAGAACATTCGTCTACCATCCACTTGCCCGAATGAGTTTAAGCTCAGTGATTTTGCACCCAGAACTCAGCTGAGCACTCATTCTCCACACCCCTGCAACACTGTGGCTACAGTGTAGACCATCTTCAGAAAGCAATGCAGCAACTCGCTTTCAAGAGCAATTGAGGTTGAGGTAGGAATGCATTGCCAGTGATCTTCATATCCCATGAATTTAAAGGTAATATAAAAACATATCCAGAGGAGGTAGTTGAGGCAGGGACTATACCAATGTGTAGGAAACAGATACGTACATGAATCGGACAGGTTTGTTGGGATATGGGCCAAGCGTGTTCATCTGGACATGAATAGTGATTAGATTACCAAATAGTCAAAGGCCTGGATAGAGTGGATGTGGAGAGGATGTTTCCACTAGTGGGAGAGTCTAGGACCAGAGGCCACGGCCTCATAATAAAAGGATGTACTTTTAGAAAGGAGATGAGGAGGAATTTATTTTTTCAGAGGGTGGTGAATCTGTGGAATTCATTTCCACAAAAGGCTGTGGAGGCCAAGCCAATGGATATTTTTAAGGCAGATATTGACAGATTCTTGATTAGTACAGGGTTATGGGGAGAAGGCAGGAGAATGGGGTTGAGAGGGAAAGATAGATCAGCCATGATTGATTTGGTGGACTTGATTGGCCGAAGAGTCGAATTCTGCTCCTAGAACTTATGAACTCATGACATTGAGATGAAAGTTTGCGACTCAAGGTGTTGACTGATGCAGGTTTTCGACATAAAATGTCATCTATTCCTCTGCCTCCACAGAGGCTGTCTGACCAGCTGAGTTTCTGCAGCAGTTTGTGTCATATAAAATACATTTGGTTTCATGGTTCACAATCCAATTTGACAAATTTGTTTTATTCATGTTACACGTATCTCTTTTAAAACTCCGAACTATGGGCCATATTAATATTCGTCTCTTGTCTGATAGCAAACCTTGTGTACTCGTAAATTAATTTAACTTTGTCACTCCACTGATCCCTACTCAAAGTATCAATCGTCTCCTGAAGATACTGTGTACAATATTCCAAACTGGCGATTACTAGCTCAAGAATACTGTAGAATAATACTTTCTGATTCTTACCAAATGACCTTGAATTCTCTTCTAATATTTAATGTCTCTTGTTAAAAATAATTTTACATTAACTGTTTACGTTCAATCACCTGAAGATCTTTCCCCTCCTTTGCTAAGGAGCACATTTTTATGAAAGCCATTAATTTCATATAATCTTCTCCGGTGTGCCATGCTTGACATTTATTACTGAAATCCATTTGTAATTCCTTAATGTTTTGCTTAGTTGGTCCATAACCCTTTGAATATTTATCAATCTGCCTTACATAAATCACCTGGTCCGGCATCTTAAGGTCATCCATAAATGTTATATTTAAAATATGTGCCCTCCACCTGATCATTTACTGAATTGTAAATAGCAAGTGACCCAAAAGCGATTCCCTCAAGAACTCCAATGTCATAGAAACATAGAAACATAGAAAATAGGTGCAGGAGTAGGCCATTCGGCCCTTCGAACCTGCACCGCCATTCAATATGATCATGGCTGATCATCCAACTCAGTATCCTGTACCTGCCTTCTCTCCATACCTCTTTGCATTCAGATAGATTTCAGAGAACTGTGGACCCAGTCAGACCATCACACAAAACAACCTCCTTTCCATTGAATCCATTGGAGTGGCCATACATACATACAGCTCACTATGATCTCTTTAATCCTATGCAGTGAATTCTGGACGCACCACAGACCATCACACAAACCAATCTCCCTTCCATTGACTCCATTGGCACCTCACGCTGCCTCATCAAGGCCAGCGGCATAATCAAGGGTAAGTTGCAACCCGGCCACTCCATCTTCTTCCCTTTCGCATTGGGCAAAAAGTATAGAAGTGTGAAAACGCACACCTCCAGATTCAGGGACAGTTTCTTCCCAGCTGTTATCATGCAACTGTACTATCTTACCAACAACCAGAGAGTGGTAGTGAGCTACTTTCTACCTCATTGGAGACCCTCGGACTGTCTTTGATCGGGGTTTACTGGACTCTATCTTGTTTTAAACGTTATTCACATTAATCCTCTTTTCATGCATCTGTACATTGTGGATGGCTGGATTGTAATCATGTATTGTCTTACCGCTGACTGGTTTGCATGCAACAAATGCTTTTCACGGTACCTCGGTACACGTGACAATAAACTAAACTCAAAACTTCTTAGACAGCTCACCAGCATCTTATCAAATGTAATAGTGGTTGTCAAATAAAACCTTATTTTAACAGTAAGACCCATAACCCAGAAAATTCATTAAAAAACACATTCCACTTTGCGGGCATTTAAATAAATAGTCTTGAAATTATGGCCCTTGGGGATTTTCTTGTATAATATGAGCTACCAGCTACTGTAGATCGAAAAATTACTTGGCTGAAAAAAGTGGAGATTGATGAGCTCTTGATCAGTCCGTCCACTAGAGATTTTTTAAAATAATTGTAATGATGTTCATCTAAAGATGAACAAATTTGTAAGAAGCAAAATGTTATGCCTTACAGAATTATTTAATGAAGTAAATATTCAGTAAAGAAGGTCTGCCCAATGGATGTAACGATGTGGATTTTCAGAAGACACTCCATATAACCATATAACCATATAACAATTACAGCACGGAAACAGGCCATCTCGGCCCTACAAGTCCGTGCCGAACAACTTTTTTCCCTTAGTCCCACCTGCCTGCACTCATACCATAACCCTCCATTCCCTTCTCATCCATATGCCTATCCAATTTATTTTTAAATGATACCAACGAACCTGCCTCCACTACTTCCACTGGAAGCTCATTCCACACCGCTACCACTCTCTGAGTAAAGAAGTTCCCCCTCATGTTACCCCTAAACTTCTGTCCCTTAATTCTGAAGTCATGTCCTCTTGTTTGAATCTTCCCTTTTCTCAAAGGTAAAAGCTGATCCACATCAACTCTGTCTATCCCTCTCATCATTTTAAAGACCTCTATCGTGTCACCCCTTAACCTTCTGCGCTCCAGAGAATAAAGACCTAACTTATTCAACCTTTCTCTGTAACTTAGTTGTTGAAACCCAGGCAACATTCTAGTAAATCTCCTCTGTACTCTCTCTATTTGTTGACATCCTTCCTATAATTGGGCGACCAAAATTGTACACCATACTCCAGATTTGGTCTCACCAATGCCTTGTACAATTTTAACATTACATCCCAGCTTCTATACTCAATGCTCTGATTTATAAAGGCTAGCATACCAAAAGCTTTCTTTACCACCCCTTCAAGGAACTATGCACGGTTAGTCCCAAATCCCTCTGTTCAACTGTATTCTTCAATTCCCTACCATTTACCATGTACGTCCTATTTTGATTTGTCCTGCCAAGGTGTAGCACCTCACATTTATCAGCATTAAACTCCATCTGCCATCTTTCAGCCCATTCTTCCAAATGGCCTAAATCACTCTGTAGACTTTGGAAAGCCTCTTCATTATCCACAACACCCCCTATCTTGGTATCATCTGCATACTTACTAATCCAATTTACCACACCTTCATCCAGATCATTGATGTACATGACAAACAACAAAGGACCCAACACCGATCCCTGAGGCACCCCACTAGTCACCTGCCTCCAACCCGACAAACAACCATCCACCATTACCCTCTGGCTTCTCCCATTCAGCAACTGTTGAATCCATCTTGCTACTCCTGCATTTATACCCAACAGTTGAACCTTCTTAACCAACCTTCCATGAGGAACCTTGTCAAAGGCCTTACTAAAGTCCATATAGACAACATCCACTGCTTTACCCTCGTCAATTTCCCTAGTAACCTCTTCAAAAAATTCAAGAAGATTAGTCAAACATGACCTTCCAGGCACAAATCCATGCTGACTGTTCCTAATCAGACCCTGTTTATCCAGATGCTTATATATATTATCTCTAAGTATCTTTTCCATTAATTTGCCCACCGCTGAAGTCAAACTAACACAGTTCTATCTGGAATACTACTTGGGGTTAACTTGGTTTAGTTTAGTTTATTACCAACGTGTACAGGGGTACTGTGAAAAGCTTTTGTCACATGCTAACCAGTCAGCGGAAAGACAATACATTACAATCGAGCCGTCCACAGCGTACAGATACATAATAAAGGGAACAATGTGAGTACTGTTTAATGCAAGATAAAGTCCAATAAAGTCCAATTACAAAACTCCAAAACGCTGTCACAGGGGGAACGTGCAAACTCCACTTGGGCAGTGTCCGAGATCAGGATCGAATCTGGATTTCTGGCACTGTGAGAAGCATAGAAACATAGAAAACAGGTGCAGAAGTAGGTCATTTGGCCCTTCAAGCCAGCACCGTCATTCAATATGATCATGGCTGATCATTCAAAATCAGTACCCCGTTCTTGGTTTCCCCCATATCCCTTGATTCTGTTAGCCCTAAGTGCTAAACCTACTGTATCCCTTGATTCCGTTAGCCCTCAGAGGTAAATCTCTCTCTTGAAACCATCCAGTGAATTGGCCTCCACTGCCTTCTGTGGCAGAGAATTCTACAGATTCACAACTCACTGGTTGAAAAAGTTTTTCCTCATCTCAGTCCTAGATGGCCTATTCCTTATTCGTAAACTATGACCCCTGGTTATGGACTCCCACAATGTGGGGAACATGTTTCCTGCATCTAGCCTGACCAATCCCTTAAGAATTATATATGTTTCTATAAGATGCCCCTCTCATCCTTCTGAATTCCAGTTAATACAAGCCCAGTCGACCCATTCTTTCAACGTATGTCAGTCCCGCCATCCCGGGAATTAACCTGATGAACCAGGGCTACCGGATGCGCGACTGTGTCACTCCCTCTTCACCCTCTCCAATCGGGCAAAAGGTATAGAAGTGTGAAAACGCACACCACCAGATTCAGGGAAAGTTTCTTCCCTGCTGTTATCAGGCAACTGTGTCATCCTACCTCAAACAGAGGGCAGTGCTGAACGACTATCTACCTGTTTGGTGACCCTCGGACTATCTTTGATTGGACTTTGCTGGCTTTACCTTGCACTAAACATTGTTCCCTTATCATGTATCTAAACATTGTAAATGGATCGATTGTAATTATGTATCGCCTCTCTGCTGACTGGTTAGCACACAACAAAAGCTTTTCACTGTACCTCGGTACGCGTGACAATAAACTAAACTTAACTACAACTAAAAAACTAAAACTATGCAAGTCAGGATCGGAAACACTAGCCTTTTCTTGGCATGGAGAATGAAGAAGGCTGTGCCTTCTACAATGAAGAGTTGTCGTCTGCATGAAATAGGTTGAGGTTGTGGTGTGAATCACTCTGGTCTTGTTTTACTTCTGCTTACAAACCACCCTAACGCTGTTTCACGCTGTGTTTCGGCTAATTTCATTTATTTCTTACGACTAAATGCAGCTATGTTTGTGCTCACTAATAGTGGCTTTAATCCACTTTCTTGAGGAGAGCGTTTTCCCATTTAACCAAATCCTTACAGATGTAACAATTAGATTAGTCTTCGGAAAACAAAATAAAGGAAAACGCTATTTGATTCATACATCACGTTACTGCCTGAAACAGACACTGAAGTTACAATTTTGACAGGAGATAGACACAAAATGCTGGAGTAACTCAGCGGGTCAGGCAGCATCACTGGAGAAAAGGAATATGTTTTGCTTCATCTTTCTGCTGACTGGATATCAAATAATTAAAAAAAATCATTGTACCTCTGTACATGTGACAATAAACAATACTAAGGTGATGGGGAAAGAATTAATAGGAACCTGAGGAGCAACTTTTTGATGGGTATATGGATTGAGTTGCCAGAGAAGGCAGTTGAGGCAGGTTCCATAGCATATCTAAAAGTCTTTTGGCCAGGTAGATGGGTAGGAAAGGTGTAGAGGGCAAGTTGGGCCGAAGGGTCTGTTTCCATGCTGTATGATTCTAAGACTTTATTTTTAGTTTAGTTTGGAGATACAGCGTGGAAACATGTCCTCAACTGATTCCATGTCGATCCTCAATCACATCGTACACTTGTTCTATCCTACTAACTAGGGACAATTTACAGAAGCCAATCAGCCTACAAACAACCTTTGGGATGTGGGAAGAAACTGAAGCACCCGGAGAAAAAACCCATACAGTCACAGGGAGACCGTACAAACTCCGTACAGACAGCACCCATAGTCAGGATCGAACCCAGGCCTCTGGCACTGAGCTATCAAAAGAAGTGCATATAAATTACTAAATTGCAAGTGGAATAAGAGTGCATGGCAGGAACTCCAGGAAGGTGTTCTGCCAGAGGCATTTGGTTCAGCAGTTTAGAGTCGTAGGGAAGAAGCTGTTCTTAAGGAAGGATGTCTGGGCGTTCAAACTCCTGTATATTCTCCGAGAAAGTCACACTCCAAAGACGCACAGATGTGTAGGCTAATTGGCTTGGTATAAATGTAAATTGTCCCTAGTGTGTGTAGGATAGTGTTAATGTGCAGGGATTGCTAGTCGGTGCGGACTCGGTGGGCCGAAGGGCCTGTTTCTGCGCTGGGAATGGCCTGGGTGTGAGTGTAGGGTAGCATAAAGTCCCATTAAATTGAGGATGATGGGAAACAACGGGAAGTCTACACTAGATTTTGTTTCATCTTTTTACAAAAAAAGATGATTGTGTTATTTGCAGCTCCAGGCCGTGGCTGCAATTTCTAAAAAGCAAAACAAACATTTCTGGAGGAACTCAGTGGTTCAGGCAGGGGACGATGCATAGTCAATGATGCATGGTCTCGACCTGAAACCCCGACTGTGTCCGCAGATGCTGCCTGACCTTCCAAGTTGCTTCAGCAGTTTGTTTGTCGCTTTAGATTCCAACATTTGCAAACTGATGTGTCTCCATTTGACTGCCGTTTCTCATGTCAAAATCCTGGCTCCGTCATCTTCACCAAGTCAATGACTTTTCCTCCATCCTAAAATTTGATTGATTGATTCATAAATTCATGTTCATAAGTGACAGGAGCAGAATTCGACCCTTTGACCCATCAAGTCTACTCCGCCATTCAATCATGGCTGATCTATCTCTCCCTCCTAATCCCATTCTCCTGCCTTCTCCCCATAACAACTGACAACTGTACTAATCAAGAATCTATTGTTTAAGAAGGAACTGCTGATGGTGGAAAATTGAAGGTAGACAAAAATGCCTATTTCCTTCGCTCCTAATCAAGAATCTATCTCTCTCTGCCTTGCAAATATCCATTGACTTGGCCTCCACAGCCTTCTGTTGCAAAGAATCCACAGATTCACCACCCTTTGACTAATGAAATTCCTCCTCATCTCCTTTATAAAGTCATAAGGAATAGGAGTAGAATTAGGCCATTCGGCCCATTAAGTCTACTCCACCATTCAATCATGGCTGATCTATCTCTCCCTCCTAACCCCATTATCTTGCCTTGTCCCCATAACTCCTGACACCTGTACGAATCAAGAATCTATCTATCTCTGCCTTAAAAATATCCACTGACTTGGCCTCCACAGCCTACTTTGGCAAATAATTCCACACATTCACCACCCTCTGACTAAAAAAATTCCCCCTCATCTCCTTCCTAAAAGAACGTCCTAAAGGAACATCCTTTAATACTGAGGCTATTGCCTCTGGTCCTAGACTTAGCTGCCAGTGGAAACATCCTCTCCACATCCACTCTATCCAGGAGTGAAAGATGCAGCATTGAAACAGGCCCTTCAGCCTGGCTCGGGTGCCCTTTAAAAAAAATCTAAGATGGCGTCCAGGCCAGGCGACTCTTTGTGTGCTGGGCACAAAAGTAGATCTGCAATCACGCAATACAATCACTCCACTCTTATTAGGCAACTGAACTATCCTACCTCAACTAGAAAGCAGTCCTGAGCTACTATCTACCTCATTGGAGACCCTCAAACTATTGTTAATTGTACTTTACTGGACTTTATCTTACACTAAACATTATTCACATTATTCTTTTGATCATATATCTGTAGATTGGATGGCTCGATTATAATCATGGATTGTCTTTCCACAGACTGGTTGGCATGCAGCAAAGAGCATTACACTGTACCTCGATACAAGTGACAGAAACCTAAACTAAACTAACCGATCTCATGTTTCTACAGAGAAACAAACCTGTACTAATGGAAGTGAATTGTTGTTGTTCTAAACTTATCTCAAAGTTGTACTCTCTTAAATGAACTTTGCTGAGCAGGCAGCAGAAATAAATCCCCCAAAATCAACAAATCCAATTAATCAAACCTGATCCTAAATGAATTAAAAAACAAATTAAAAGTGACATGAGGAGGAAAAATGGTTTGTGCAAATCCTGCAGGGAGAGTGGAAAGAGGGTTTCAGTTGGATGGATTATTAAAGAGGATTGATTGGGCGTACAGAGCTGTGGGTAGTGGTAGTAGCATTGGAATGGAAGATAGAGTAGACTGTCAATACTAGAAGAACAAGAGGAGACTTAATAGTAGTGAAAACCATTATAATGCAAATGTACTTGTAGTTGAGAATGGTCAAGATTAGCTTTATGTACGGCTACCCCTACCAAGAACTCACAAGGGTTTACAGTTAGAAAGTTCCTGAGAATGGGCACAAATATTGTGCCATGTAGTTAACCAGCTCAGTCCCATGCCTCCAGTGTGCCTTCTCATAGAAAAGGCACAGCACAGGAGGAGGCTCTTCGGCCCACAATGTCTGTGCTGAGCAGAATGCCAAGATAAACTAATCTCATCTTGCTGCAAAAGATCCACATCCCTCCATTTCCTGCATATCCTATCTAAAGGCCAATTAAACCCCATTGTTCAATCTGCCTCCACCACCCCTGGCAGCTCGTTCCAGCCACTTCATCACCCTTGGTGTAAAAAAACATGCCTTGCACATCTCCCTGAAACTATGCCTCGTTCAGTTTAAAGCTATTCCCTCTAATCTTTGACATTTTCACGCTGGGAAAAAGGTTCTGACTGTCTACCTATGTATCTATGCCTCTCAAAACTTCTTTTTTCAGGTCTCCCCTCAACCTCCAGTGTTCTAGAGTAAGTTCGTCCATGCTTGTTGTAAAGTTAAAGTCAAAGTCAAAGTCAATTTTATTTGTCACATTACTCAGTGTAGCCTGTGTCAATCATGTTACCTATTGCTGCATGAATTTTACAAGGGCTCCTAATATCACCGTGTCATAAGACTTATTACTCTGTTCTATTTGCTGGACATACAGCATGGAAACAGATCTTGAGTCTGAAGAAGGGTCTCGACCCAAAATGTCACGCATTCCTTCTATCCACAGATGCTGCCTGTCCCGTTGAGTTACTCCAGCATTTTGTGTCTACCTTCAATTTAAACCAGCATCTGCAGTTCATTCCTACACATGGAAACAGACCATTCAGCTCAACTCGGCCAAGATGCCCCATCTACACTAGCCCTACCTGCACATCCAAGATGGCGGCGCTGGCTTAACAGCTGCGGCCCACCTGCAGTCCGTCTGTTTTTTTTCTTTCGTTTTGTTCATTGTCATGTTTTAGTTAATTTTGTTTTATTAAGTTGTGTATGTGTGTGGGTGGGGTGGGAGAAACATGTTTTGGTCTCTTCCTTCGGGGGATGCGACTTTTTCTTCGCTCGTATTCCCCGTCTCCGTCTGCGCCGAGGCCTAATGGCGGAGCTGGCGGCATCGGAGCTGTAGCAGCAACAGCAGCGGCAGCGGAGACCTGACTCGGTCCTGGAGCTGTAGCAGCGGCAGCAGCGGCGGCAGCGGCGACCTGACTCGGCCCCGAAACTGTGGCGGCGGCGGCAGCAGCGGAGACCGGACTCGGCACCGAAGCTGTAGCAGCGGCAGCAGCGGCAGCGGAGACCGGACTCGGCCCCGAAACTGTGGCGGCGGCAGCAGCGGCAGCGGAGACCCGGCTCGGCCCTGGGGCTGTAGCAGCAACAGCAGCGGCAGCGGAGACCTGACTCGGCCCCGAGGCTGTGGCGGCGGCAGCAGCGGCAGCGGAGACCCGGCTCGGCCCTGGGGCTGTAGCAGCAACAGCAGCGGCAGCGGAGACCCGGCTCGGCCCTGGAGCTGTAGCAGCAACAGCAGCGGCAGCGGAGACCTGACTCGGCCCCGAGGCTGTGGCGGCGGCAGCAGCGGCAGCGGAGACCCGGCTCGGCCCTGGGGCTGTAGCAGCAACAGCAGCGGCAGCGGAGACCTGACTCGGCCCCGAGGCTGTGGCGGCGGCAGCAGCAGCAGCGGAGACCCGGCTCGGCACAGAAGCTGCGGTGGCGGCAGCAGCAGCAGCAGCGGCGGAGACCCGACTCGGCCCTGGAGTTGCGGTGGAGGCAGCAACCACCCGCGGGGTTTGAACCGTCGCCTCGGCGCAGAGGGAGAACAAAGGGGGAAGAGACAGAGACTTTAAGATTTTGCCTTCCACCACAGTGAGGAGGTGTTTGGTGAACTCACTGTGGTGGATGTTAAATTTGTGTTGATTGTGTGTTTTTGCCATTTTTAAAAATTATACGTATGACTGCAGGGAAACAAAATTTCGTTCAGACCGAAAGGTCTGAATGACAATAAAACGAATCTAATCTAATCTAATCTAATGTTTGCCCCATATCCCTTTAAATCTTGCCTACCCGTGTATCTGTCATTTCTGGAGAGAAGGAACGGGTGACGTTTCAGGTCAAAATCCTTCTTCAGACCCTGAACCCTGAGGTCGAGACCCTTTTTCAGACTCCTTTTCTCCAGAGATGCTGCCTGTCTCACTGAGTTACTCCAGCATTTTGTGTCTATCTTCTGTGTAAACCAGCATCTGCAGTTCCTTCCGTTATATATATATTATTATAATTAAAAGTCTCATCTTGACCACTTCCTGTCTGCGCTGTATATTGATTTTAGAAAAAATGCTACCATATATCGCTGTGATTTTTGGCCATCTTACTCACATCCTCCTCCGCTGAGCAGGCCTGGAGGATTTTTCCCATCGATTAAAAATAAAAAAGGTATGTGTGTTAAAAAAACCTTGAGGTCCTCTCGCCTGTCAATCACCGCGATGTAGGTAACTCCCCTTCCGGGGAGGGGGGGGGGGGGGTTGGTTGGGGCAGGACTATAATACACCGGATGCCTGGACATGACTCAGTCACTCTGAAAGATTGCAAGGGAGAGGCCACGTTTGTGGAAACTGCAATGGCAATGGAAATGAAATGAAAATGCAATGAGCTGTTTGGCTTGGCCTGCCCTGTGCTTGAAACTGCAATGGCAATGGAAGTGAAATGAAAATACAATGAGCTGTTTGGCCTGCCCTGTGCTTGAAACTGGAATGGCAATGGAAGTGAAATGAAAATACAATGAGCTGTTTGGCCTGCCCTGTGCTTGAAACTGGAATGGCAATGGAATTGAAATGATTTGTTTGTCCTGCCTGAAATCTCTAATTTTGGCCCACAAGGCCCTTATTAGCCAAGAAACCACTCCGTTTGCCCAAAATGCCCATATTAGCCCAGGAGGAGCCCAAAAGGCCCGTGCCAGGCCAGGAAAGGCCTGCACTAGCCCAGGAGGAGTCCCTTCGGCCCACCAGTAAGCATTCTCCTTGCAAGTATTAAACCTCACCCCATTATTTTTCTCCCTCCCTTCATTGGCTTCCTGTGTGATCCAGGCCAGGATAGACTTTCCTCCTTCATTGCTGAGATCTGGAGAAAAATATGAAAATGTTTTAAATTGATTCTCCACCCTCTCCCCCTTCTCTCTCACCTGTTTTGAGCAGAATTTCTGGCAGTTTCTGAGCTGCCAGCCAACCAGGCCTGAGTGACTGAGCTCCAGACCACCAGGCCTGAGTGACTGAGCTGCCAGCCCACCAGGCCTGAGCGACTGAGCTGCCTGCCCAAGAATCCATTCGGCCCACAATGTCCATACTAACCCTCTGAAAACCAGTCCCTTTGGCCCACACCCATACTAGCGCTCCAGAAGTCCCCCCACCCCACTGGCCACCAATATTGGAATTGCTGGAGAACTGGAATATTGCATTGGGGGACCAGCCCTCCCATGTGAACATGGGACCAGCGGGTTCCACTTAGTCTAGTATATATATATATATATGTGTGTGCGTGTATATATGTATGTATGTATGTATGTATGTATGTATGTATGTATGTATGTATGTATGTATGTATGTATGTATGTATGTATGTATGTATGCATGCATGTATGTATGTATGTATGTATGTATGTATGTGTGTGTGTGTGTGTATGTATATGTTCATATACACACATCGAAGTCTTGTTTATTATATTGTTTACAATGTAGCGGACGCAGAGTTTTCCGTTAAAGAACGAGGCTGATACGAAGTTTGTCTGAAATTCTTGCCCTTTATTGCTGCATTAATTCTTCTCACTCACCAACCCGTGAGTGCGCGATTAACCCCTTAAATACTCCCCAGAGGCACCTATGACCACACCATGACCCCTACCTCTCGTCAGGTGACCCCCCCAAGAGATGAAGGTAATGTATATTGCAATGACCCTTCACTCAGTGCCGCCACAACAGTGTACTATGTTTACATATTCTATTGAACTGCGGCAAGTAAGAATTTCATTGTTCTATCTGGGAACATATGACAAAAAAACATTCTTGACGAGGAGCTGCCTAAAATGATGGGGAGAAGATGGGGACAATAGATGATCACAGTGGTAAAAGCCAGGAGTTTGATTAAAGATTGTGAGATTAAAGAAGGATGGTAATATTAAATTAAAGTACTAAGTAATGTTGTATGAAAAAATGATAACTATATTAAATTAAAGTAGGATATAGCAATGGAAGCGAAATGGGAGTCCTGACATCGTCAATGCACTCCAAATTCTACAATAATCTTCTGCCCTGCATGGAGTCATAAGCAACTCCAAAGACAAAAAATGAAATAATTGACAATTATTAAATGGGAATGAAAATCAGATGTTCATTGTGCAGAGCAGCAGTAGTTCTACTGTTTCACAGCGCCAGAGACCCGGCTTCGATCCTGATTATGGGTGCTGTCTGTACAAAGTTTGTATGTTCTCCCCATGACCAGTGTGTGCTTTCTCTGACATTTTTGGTTTCCTCTCACACTCCAAAGACACACAGTAGATACATAGATACATAGACAATAAGTGCAGGAGTAGGCCATTCGGCCCTTCGAGCCAGCACCGCCAGTCAATGTGATCATGGCTGATCATCCACAATCAGTACCCTTTTCCTGCAATCTCCCCATACCCCTTGATTCCGTTAGCCAAAAGTTCTCTATCTAACTCTCTTTTTAATGCATCCAGTGAATCGGCCTCCACTGCCTTCTGAGGCAAAGAATTCCACAAATTCTCAACTCTCTGTGTGAAAACGTTTTTCCTCATCTCAGTTCTAAATGACCTACCCCTTATTCTTAAACTGTGGCACGTGGTTCTGGACTCCCCCAACATCGGGACCATTTTCCTGCATCTAGCGTGTTCAATCCCTTAATTTTTTATGTTTCAATTTATTTTATTTAGCGAATGCAAAGTCCTTTAGCCAAGCAGTTGCCTCTTGATCTGCTGTATGAAGGGTGACAAGTCCTCCTTTGAGTCTTTGTTGAGGGCATGCTTCAATGATGTGTTGCATTGTTTGCTGCTCTCCACAAGCACACCATGGGGTTGGACTGCTGCCCCATTTGTGAAGGCTGGCCAAGCAGGGGCCATGTCCAGTCCTGAATCTATTCAGCGTCGTCCACTGCTTCCTTGGGAGATTGGTGCCAGGGGCCGGTAGGGTGGGGTCTGACACCAGATGTTTATTTGGGACGTCCTTGGACTCCCATTCCCTTTTCCAAGCTGATTGGATGGTGAAATCAGCTGGTGGTGGGTTCTTCCAAATTGGTCGTCTAGATGGAAGTCGAGCAGTGGGTGGGTTGAAGATGTCCATGTGAATTGGCAGATGAGGGGAGTTTTTGGTCTTTTGGAGCATCCTTTGAGTGAGGACTACTCGCCGGATGTGTGGAGGGGCTATGTTGGATAGGACAGGGAGCCAGGGGAGTGGTGTTGAGCGGATTGTTCCTGTGATGATCCTCATTGTTGAGTTCAATTGGGTATCCACATGGTGTGTGTGGGATGACCTGGACCAAACAGGGGCACAATATTCGGCTGAAGAAAATGAAAGGGCTAGTGCTGAAATGCGCAGTGTGGGGGCTGCTGCCCCCCACTTTGAGCCAGCAAGCTTACTGAGGAGATTGTTTCTGGACTTCACCTTAGCTGCTGTTCTTTTAAGATGTTCCTTGAAGGATAGGGTCCTGTCAAGGGTCACTCCGAGGTAGGTTGGAGTGGGGGCATACTTCAGTTTGGTCCTGCTCAGATAGATGTTTGGTTCTCTTGTGGCTTCTGCATTATGGAGGTGGAACACACTAGACCGTTTTTGCTGGGCTTGGTTTTAGGCGCCAGGTTTTGCAGTACTCGTCCAGTTTAGCAAGGTCTTCATTGAGCACCTGTTCCAATGTACCAAAATCTGGTGCTTGGAAGGCCAAACAGATGTCATCTGCATAGATGAATTTGCGGGATTTGGTGGTGGGTAGGTCATTTGTGTAAAGGTTGAACAAGGTTGGGGCTAAAACTGACCCTTGCGGGAGCCCATTCTTCTGTATTCTCCATGCACTCTTGTTCTGTCCAAGATGAACTCTGAACCTGCGGTTGGAGAGCAGAGATTTGATGGTTTCTGATGCCCAGGCAGGGAGTGCTTTGGTGAGTTTTAGGTGGAGGCCTTTGTGCCACACAGTGTCATAGGCTGCGGTGAGATCAAGGAACACTGCCCCGGTATTCAGTTTGTTCTCGAAGCCGTTTTCAATGCAGGTGGTTAGGGCCAGAACTTGTTCTCCTGTGCTCCGGTCCTTGCGGAAACCTGCCTGATCCACACTGAGAATCTCTTCTACTCCTGGAGATATACGTTGTAGTATAAGGCGTTCTAAGATTTTGAGTGGGACGCAGAGTAGAGAGATTGGGCGGTAGCTTGCTGGTAGTTTTTCGTCTTTGCCAGGTTTTGGTATAGCAATGACTTTTGCTGTCCGCCATATCTTTGGGATGGAGTTAGTCTGTATGGCCCTAGTGTAGAGTTGGGTCAGCCAGGTTAGAGCTCGGGGGCCCAGGTGTTTCATGAACTCTGGAGAGATGTTATCATAACCTGCTGCCTTTCCACATTTCAGGCCCTGCAGGACCTTCTCCAGTTCAGCCACCTCGAAGGGCTCAGGGTTTCTTTCCTTTCCAGGTGTTCGTCGAAGCGTCCTTAGCTCTGTTGCGACAGCTCTTCTGGTGGACTTGTCTTGGGGTGCTTTTGCAATATTCAGTAGGTGGGATACAACCTGGTTGGGTGTGACAGAAGGTCGGCTTTGGGTAGGGGGTTTCTGTGCAGCTCCTAGGCGGCGGATGAGGCTCCAGCATTTTCTGCTAGAGTGGGTGAAGTTTAGCTCTGTTACTGTCTCCTCCCATTTCTTTTGCCGAGCTGAAGATAGTGATTCAATGAGATGTTCTGCTATCTCAGGGTCCCCTGATGTTTTGTAGGTTTGTAGGAGGGCAGCGCTTTCTCCATCCAGGCATGGGACGTAGAGGGGACGGTAGCCTCTTGGAATTGTTTTGGGGGCAGCTTTATAGATGGCGCTGCAGAAACGGTTGTATGCTTCATCTACAGTGATGGTGTGGAGTGGGATGGTAACAACACTCTGGTCTAGAGTTTCACTGTATTTCTTCCAGTTGGCTTTGCGGAAATTCCAGCGCATCTTTCTTGGACTGTTTATGACTGGGAGGTGTAGGCCGATGTGTATGAGTGAGGGGCGGTGTTGACTGTGGGGGAAATCTTCCAGGATGAGGGTCTGTGCAGGGTAATGGGTTCCATTCAAAGAGCTGACCCAGCACAGGTCAGGAGAGTAGTCCTTGTTCCACCTGGCAGAGTGGAATGTTCCTCTTTGTTTTGGGTCGTGTATGAGAGCAAGGTCATTTCTGGATGCCCAGTCTGAAAGTGCCTCCCCATCATGATCCGCTGCTGGGTAACCCCAGTCAGGGTGGTGGCTGTTAAAGTCTCCCACATAGATGGCAGGGTGGGGAAGGGTGGGTAGGACTTGCAGATCCCAGTTGGCACTTGGTGGCTTGTACACATTGACAATGTGGAAACCACCAATAGTTATGGTATCCGAGAAATTTGTTATGGTCAGGTGACTTGCTTCAGCTATCTCGGAGCGCACATAGGTGGCACGTCCATGTTTGGCATGGGGAGCGTAGCAAAGAAGATCAAAGCCATGGATGGTGTAACGGCCCGCTTCCTCTGTGCCAACATGAGTCTCTTGGAGACAGATGACGTCAATGGAGTGTTGGTGGGCGAGGACTTCGATGAGGCGTCGCTTGGCTGCAGAGAGGCCTTCAACATTCAGTTGTAGTATTCGGAGAGCAGGTCCAACTGCTAGGTGCTCTTGAGGCTGGTCGTTGTTGCTGCTTTCGGCTTTGGGATAATGACTAGGATTCTTTGACTTGGCTCTCAGGCGTCGTCTTGTAGAATTTAGTCTGCTGGAAGGATCATTGGCTTCCCCAGGCGAGCCTGGGTACTGACGGGGGGCGCGACGAGAACGCTGATCCATTGCCCACCCTATGTTTCAATAAGATATCCTCTCATCCTTCTAAATTCCAGTGTATCCAGTCGCTCCATTCTTTCATCATATGACAGTCCCACCATCCCAGGAATTAACCTTGTGAACTTATTCTGTACTCCCTCAATAGCAAGAATGTCCTTCCTCAAATTAGGAGACTTAACTGCACACAATACTCCAGGTGTGGTCTCAACACGGCCCTGTACAATTGCAGAAGGACCTCTTTGCTCCTATACTCATCTCCTCTCGTTATGAAGGCTAACATGTCATTAGCTTTCTTCACTGCCTGTTGTACCTGTATGCTTACTTTCAGTGATTGATGCATAAGGATAACCCGGTCTCATTGTGCTTCCCCTTTTCCTAACCTGACACCATTCCGATAATAATCTGCCTTCCCGTTCTTGCCTCCAAAGTGGATAACCTCACAATAGAGAGCTACTGTTCCCCAGACCTGGAATACCTACTGCTTAAATGTAGGCCGTTTTACCTGCCTCGGGAGTTTACTGTGGTTATCATCATGGCCATATACATCCCACCACAGGCTAATGCTAACCTAGCACTAGCACAGCTGCACTCGGCCATCAGTAAGCAGCAGGATGCTCACCCCGACGGTGCCTTCATTGTTGCAGGGGACTTTAACCAGGTCGACCTACGTGCCACACTCCGCAAATTCCACCAGCATGTGCAGTGCCCTACCAGGGGCTCAAACACGTTGGATAAAGTGTACACCAACATCAAGGACGCCTACAGAGCTCTCCCCTGCCCATCCCTGGGACAATCCGATCACCTCTCACTGTTTCTACTGCCTGCATACAGACCCCTCATCCGCAAGACCAAACCTGCAATAAGAACGGTCAAAATATGGCCCGAGGTCGCAACCCTACAACTCCAGGACTGCTTTGATCGCACCGACTTGGACCTGTTTGCACAACAGGCTACCAGTGGCACAGAGGTAGACTTGGAGGAGTACACATCCACTGTGCTCTCCTACATCAACTGCTGTGTGGAGACTGTCACAGTGGACAAGCAAATAAAGATGTTCCCAAACCGGAAACCCTGGATGAACAAGGAGGTTCAGGATCTACTAAGGGCACGCAACAACGCCTTTAAATCCAGGGACACTTCTGCTTACAGTGCGGCCAGGGCGAACCTGAACAGAGGCATAAAAAAGGCCAAAGTCATCCACAGGCAAAGGGTGGAAGACCACTTCAATACCGTGGACACCAGAAGCATGTGGCAGGGTGTCAGGGACATCACTGACTACAAGAGCAGCCCCGCCTGCCCCCACGGTGATATCACACTGGCCAACGAATTAAACACCTTCTTTGCCCGGTTCGATACTGGCAACACCACCAGGTGTGAAATAACCCCGGCCATAGCGGAGGGACAGGCCTTAACACTGAGCACTCAGGAGGTACAGTGCGCTCTGCGTAGGATCAATCCACGCAAGGCTGCAGGCCCGGATGGTGTACAGGGAAGGGTACTAAAGGACTGTGCCGGACAGCTGGCGGAGGTATTCACGAGAATCTTCAATCTCTCTCTATCTCTGGCAACGGTCCCCAAGTGCCTGAAAACAGCCACCATAGTGCCGGTGCCGAAAAAGTCCAAAATCACCAACCTCAACGACTACCGGCCAGTTGCCCTGACTCCAATCCCCATGAAGTGCTTCGAAAGGCTGGTCCTCTCCCATATTAAATCCAGCATCCCTGCCTCACTGGACTCCCATCAATTTGCATACAGGGCAAATAGATCGACAGAGGATGCCATCTCTCTGGCCCTTCACACTGTCCTGACTCACCTGGACAGACAGGGCACGTATGTGAGGATGCTCTTCATTGACTATAGCTCTGCATTCAATACGGTCATCCCCACCAAGCTCACCACCAAACTCCACCAGCTAGGCCTCAGCTCACCGATATGCGCTTGGATCCTGAACTTTCTCACGGAGCGACCGCAGGCAGTGAGACTGGGCCCGCACCTGTCCTCCACCATCACCCTGAGCACCGGCACACCACAGGGTTGTGTACTAAGCCCCATGCTCTACTCCCTCTTCACTCACGACTGTGTCCCTGCATTCGACACCAACACCATCGTGAAGTTTGCAGACGACACAACAGTGATTGGGCTGATCACCAACGGTGATGAAACAAAATACAGAGCGGAGGTGCAGAACCTGGCGGACTGGTGCGCCAATAACAACTTGGCACTAAACACCTCCAAGACCAAGGAGCTGATCATTGACTTCAGGAGGTCCCATTCTGGAGAATACGACCCAATCTCCATTTATGGGGAAAGTGTGGAGAGAGTGTCCAGCTTTAAGTTTCTGGGCACTCACATTTCAGAAGACCTCACATGGTCCACAAACACCGCCGCGCTGGTCAAGAAGGCACAGCAACGACTGTTCTTCCTGAGGACATTAAAAAAGACTGGTCTGCCCCAACAGCTGCTGACAACGTTCTACCGCTGCACCACAGAGAGCATACTAACGTATGGCATCTCTGTGTGGTATCTCAGCTGCACGGAGGCGGAGAGGAGAGCTCTTCAGCGCGTCGTCAACAGAGCGCAGAGGATCATCGGGACAGAGCTACCAGCCTTGGAGGGCATCTACCACACGCGGTGCCTCAGGAAGGCCCTCAGCATCCATAAGGACTCATCACACCCCTGCCACGGTCTGTTTCAACTACTTCCCTCCGGCAGACGTTACAAGGCCTTCTACGCCCGAACCTCCAGACTCAGGAACAGTTTCATCCCAAGAGCTATAGCGGCTCTGAACCGGCCCTAATGAGTGCCCCCCCACCCACCCCCTTTGGACAGTCTCCCTCAGATGGTCACGTCAATCAATTCAGCTTGTTTATTTATGTATTGTATTTATTTACCTTTCCTGGACATCAGTGGAGCTGCACACTAAATCTTGTTGCACTGACGTGCAATGACAATAAAAGATATATTATTATTATTATATTATTTATCCACATTATACTGCATCTGCTATGCATCTGCCCACTCAGCCAAACCTGACGTACAGGTTTGTAGGTTAATAAGGCTTTGGTATAAATGTAAAATAGTCCTGAGTGTGTGTAGGATAGTGTTAGTGTGCGGGGATCGCTGGTCGGTGCAGACTCGGTGGGCCGAAGGGCTTGTTTCCGTGCTGTATCTCTGAACTAGATTAAACTAAATGAACTCAACAGTTAACACTATTAACCGAAGTCAAGATAAACATTACTCAACATGCCTCCATTTGGAATAGATAGAATTACGTTAAGTTTTTAGTTTTCCCAAAAAGTTATTAGTGGTGGGACTTTAAAGATGATTAACATCATCAGCATGTGAAATCTTCAGGGTAAGGAAATCACTTCAAATGATATAATAATAGAATGCACACTCTTAATGCACACTGATTAAATTAGTACTGTCTAGGAAGTCAAAATGCAAGCACTTTCCACAGACTGAGGAATTGATTTCCTATTTTTCAACGAGGCACAAAAAAAACCTCTGAGATAGATGCTGTGGTTGTGCTTGATGATTATTAAAGTACAGTGAGCAAAACAAGGAGCAGAATAAGAACATATCTGTGTGAATGATTTATGTGTGGCGTTGTCACCAGAACATTGGACTTTGACAACTCAGCTTGAGATCAAAAAGTGAGCCATTAGCTGGAGCCACTTTCCCTTCCATCACCTGTGAGCGCAAAGAGTATTACTTTTCTTCCCTTTTTGTTTGCTCAGAAAAAGCAAAACTTGAAAAGAAAATCATCCATTAACTATATCAGCAGCAGTCGCCATTTAAATGCTACAGAGCTTAATTTTAAATTAAGGATACACACAGCGGTAGAGTTGCTGCCTTACAGTTCCAGAGACAGGTTTGATCCTGACTACGAGTGCTGCCTGTACGGAGTTTGTACGTTCTCCCCATGACCTGCGAGGGTTTACTCCGGGTGTTCCGGTTTCCTCCCACACTCCAAAGACGAGCAGGTTTGTAGGATAAAAGACGTGTGTGGCTTCCGCCCATCTAGAGGTACAGTAGTCTGCGGAGTTTCTAACCACGGGCATGGCGTGGACTTACCATCCAGAGCCTGGGATCCCTCGCCGGCGATCCCCAGAGAAGAGCTCCGATCACTGGCCTGCGGCCTATAACATCCTGAAGCCGCAGTCTGCGGAGCTCCTAGCCGCGGGTGCGGCGTGGACTTACCATCCGGAGCCTGGGATCCCTCACCGGGGATCCCCGGAGTAGAGTTCCGAATGCCGGCCTGCGGCCCACAACATCCTGAATCCACGGTCTCCGGTAAGAAAGCGCCAATTCAGGACCTCCAAGTGTGTTTGACCATCCCGACGTCAGAGTTTCAATCATCCCGACGAGAGGGCCTGTACATCGGGGCGTCCGTAGCGGCGACTACGGAGAATTCGACCATGGGTGAACAAGGAGGAGGACTGACTAAACTTCGTGCTTTCCACCACAGTGAAGAATGCGGTGGTGGATGTTTGTGTTAAATCTTATTGTGGGTTGTGTATTCTTTTTAATTGTATCGCTGCTGGCAAATTAATTTCACTGCACCTTCGGGTGTATGCGACAAATATAATTGACTTTTACATGATATTCACACAATGCCAACTCCAGGAAAAATGCCGTGAACAAAGGCAGCCTTTGTACATGGCCTTCATAGACCTGGCAAAGGATTTTGACTCAGTAGACCACCAGGCTCTTTGGAGCATACTATCAAGGTACGGTTGTCACGACAAGTACATCAGAATATTGAGACTTCTACATGTTGGAATGTCAATCACAGTGCTCAGCAACTGCGGCTCTGAATCGGAGCCCTTCACTGTGGAAACGGGGGTCAAACAGGGATGCATCATCGCACCTACCCTGTTTGTCATCCTCATTGCTGCCATACTTCATCTCATTGGTGAAGAGCTGCCACAGGCGATTCCAATCTTCTACAGAACATACGGTGGGCTCTTCAACCTTAATAGGTTGAAGGTCAAGAGCAATGTCAGTAACACCGCCATCATGGAGCTTCAGTACGCGAACGACTGCGCCATTGCAGCACACTCTGCAGAAGACCTCCAGGGCATCCTGAATGCCTTTGCCAAGGCATACAGAGCCATGGGCCTAGCCTTAAAGATCAAGAAGACAGATATCCTACATCAACCTCCACCCAACCAGCTGTCTACCCAGCCCACTATAAAAGTGGACGACACCACTCTTGAAAACATTGACCACTTCCCCTACCTTGGCAGCATTCTTTCCTCAAAAGCTGACAAAATCGCCTGAGTTGTGCCAGTCAAGCCTACACCAGACTCAGGAAAAGAGTCTTTGAAGACCGAGACCAAAAGGCTCAAACAAAACTGCTGGTCTACTGAGCCATTGTCCTCAACACCCTGTTGTATGGAGCCGAGTCATGGATCACCTACAGCAGGCACCTGAGAGCCCTGGAACAATACCATCAAAGATCCTTACGAAAGATTCTGAGGATCAGCTGGGAGGACGAACGCATCTACATCAGCATTTTGGAGGAAGCCAACATGACCAGCATCGCCACCACAATAATACAGCACCAACTTCGATGGACTGGCCATGTCATCCGCATGTCCATCACACGTCTCCCTAAACAAATCCTGTTACTCTCAATTGAAGGAAGGTTGGCGAGATCCCCAGCGGGCCAAAGAAATGCTTCAAGGACAACATCAAGAACAGTCTGAAAAAATTCCAAATCGCCTCAAGCAACTGGGAGCACATTGCACTGGACAAGTGTTCCTGGAGGAAATCCGTGTAGGAAGGAGCCGCACTTCACGAAATGGAACTGCGCCGTGTCGCAGAGACAAAGCGACAGCACCGTAAGGAGAGAGAAGAAGGGGGCTCGACGACTACCAACCACCGCCAGTCTCCACTGTCCACGTTGCACCAAGGTGTGTGGATCGCGGATCGGCCTCTACAGACATCTGTAGACCTACAAGTAGACGGCCCTATGGAGAGGAGAGTCATACTCGTATCGAGTACTGATCGGCGTGGACTCGGTGGGCCAAAGGGCTTGCTTCTGGGTTGTATCTGTAAACTAAACTAGTCCAACCATTTGTCCGGTGAGGGGAAATTTAGTAGACACAGCAAATGGGATGAAACCGAATATCTCAGAGAAAACCCACGCAGATGTTGGGGAGAATGTACAAACTCCGTACTGACAAGCAACTGTAGTAAGGATCAAACCCATGTCTCTGGCACTGCAAGCCAATAGCTCTACCACTAGGTCACCGTGATGCCCTGCCCATGTATCTAGTACACCTTTTTTTAGTCTGAGGCTGAAAAGCAGGAAGAAATGCAAAGCACATTTTCCACAATAATATCATGTGCACATGATGTGTTTTGACAAAATTGATGGTAATTATTCTGCGTGTTTTTAAAGCAAAGCAAACACTGTAAGTGTTTAACCCAGGCAATTATTTGTGAGAAAGGTTAACCTTTTAAGGTTCTGCATAATGTGATTTGCACCAATTGCTGCAACAATGAAATGGATTGTTTTGCTTGTGAAGAATATTTTGGTAACACAATCTGTTCACTTCCTCCCTAAATATTTCCAAATCGACCAGAGCAGAATTGCAATGATATTCATCACAAACCTTTGTTTTTATAATTGGAACCTCGGCTGCAGATGAGAAATTGAAATTCATGCAGAGGCAGACTGAAAATTCTTTTGCACAGTGCAATGTTTTTGTACAAAATAAGAATATAATCTAAAAACTACTTAAAAAAAACATTTGGGTCTTTGGTTTTCATTGGTCATGCACCCATCATAAATTGGGTTCCTCACGCTTATGATGTCATTGGGGTGGAGGTCACAAAGCATATTTCAAAATCATCCAAACAATTTTAGCAACCAGTGTGTCTGGTGGGTGCCGCCTATTAATACAAAAATGTAAGTAAAGGCTGGGACTAGTTTTGGTTTAGAGTTAGGTTTATTGTTATCATGTGGACCAAGGAAAAGTGCAAAGCTTTGTTTTTCACGCTTTCCAATTAGGTCAGATAATATTAAATATGTCAAACTCCAGTACATGTTTGTCATGAAATTAAGGCGGCATGGTGGTACAGCGGTAGAATTGATGGCTTACAGCGCTAGAGACCCGGGTTCGATCCTCACTACGGGTGCTTTTCTGAAGAGATTGAAAGTTCTCCCCGTGACCTGTATGGGTTTACGTGGGGATATTCAGTTTCTCCCACACTCCAAAGACGTCCAGGTTTGTAGGCAAATTAGCTCGGTGTTATAATTTGTCCCTACTGTGTGTAGGATAGTGCTAGTGTGCGGGGATCAAACACCATTGTGCCAGAGCTACTACACTCCAAACTTTCTGTAATGTATTCATGCATATTCATGTATATGTTAATGAGTTGGTGTTGTATATAAGCAGGGGATGTTGGGTAATAAACCTCTCTCTCTCGTGATCCAGGCAACCTGTGTGTAAGTTGTTATTCATACTGCCGTATGGAATATAACAAAATTGGCGACGAGGATGGGATAGAGTTTGTGAACTCATCCTTTAAATACAGTGCCGGACTGTTTTGCAACACGCGGTATTGTTTAACAGTTTAAAAAGTAAATACGGAGTTGTGTCGCAGTTGTTTGTGAGCTGGACACGAAAGGCCACAGATCCTTCTATGCAGGGGACTGTAGTTTAAAACAGCAGCTGTATAAATCAGCCAGAGTTTGTCAGGCTATCTCTATGTTGTGTGTGTCTACGTGGCAAGATGTCGTCCTTGAGATTGTATAACATTTTAGACTGAGTATTTTTTGTCAAGTTCCTCAAGCTGAATAGCGTTTGTACAACTAAGTTTTAGGTGAATTGTTACACCAGAACAGACAGGAAATCAGGGTTTTTAAACAGACTTAAAAAAAGAGAAGGACACGATGGCAGCGTCCACGGGCTACATCGGAAACCTTGGCACTTTTGACATGAGTAGAGAGCCGTTCAGCTCCTTTATGGAGAGAGCAAACATGCTTTTGATGGCAAACAACATAATGAAGACTAGTGGTGAAGGAGAGATAGTGACTGAAACAAATAAGGCCGTTTGCGAATGCATGAAAGCGATTTTGGTCATGGAGATCGGTCCTGAAGTGTACGGCACACTCGTGAATCTCCTTGCACCCATAAAGGCAAAAGACGTGCCATTCAATGACATTATGAAGAAGTTGGAGGAGAACTTCAACCCAAAGCCTCTGGAAATTACAGAAAGCTATAAATTCGGCACTAGAAACCAGAAGCAGAATGAGACAATCAATGAATACATTGTTGCCTTGAAAACCTAAGTTTGCATTGTAGCGTTGAAACCTTTCTCGGATGTGCACTACGCAACAGATTTGTTTGTGGTCTAATGGATGAACAAATTCAGTCCAAACTCATGAACACTCCAGGTCTTACATTCGAGAAAGCAGCAAGATTGCTACCACAATGGAGATGGCATCAAAGAATGCTCGCGAGTTTCGTCCACGACAGACTGCAGTGGCCGTTTACAGTCACAAGGCAGGGCCTATGGCCAAACCAAGAGGCGCTAAACCAAAACCAAAGTGTGGCGGGGAGCCGAGTTCAGCCAGTTGTTATCGTTGCAACGGTAATCACTCATCCCAATTTTGTCAGTTCAAAATGGCCAAGTGCTATAACTGCCAGAAGAAAGGCCATATCGCCTCAGCATGTCGGGCCAAGCTTAAAGCAGGAAACCAACAATCTGCAGGAACCAAGCGACACACCAGAAAGGAGTTCACAGCTTGAAGGTGAAATCAGATGGAAATGAATTTGGGTTGTACACCATTTATGCAACCAACATCGATAAGCCGACAACCAGCCAAGGCAAGGACTTTCGAACTAAACTATTGATTAATGAACAGTTAATCGATATGTGTATTGGCACGGCACCAGATTGTTTGGTCATGAGCAAAGACCTGTACGAAACAAAGTTCCCACAGATACCATTGTTTGAGAGTAAGGTCAAGCTGAGAACCTACTCGGGCGAAGTTTTGGAGACATGTGGACAAATGAACTGTAAAGTTCAGCATAATGGTCAGTCAGTAACACTGCCCATCATAATGGCCAGCTACAGAAATAAACCAACCCTCCTTGAAAAGGATTGGCTGAGTAGAATAGAGTTAGACTGGAGAACATTTTCAGCGTCGATTTGTCCAAATCATGTCTCGATAACGTCATAAGCAAACATGCAAACATTTTTGCCGACAGTTACACAGGAATAACAGGGTACTCTGCATACATTTGACATAAGCAAGATGTGAGACCTGTGTATTGTCGACGGAGACCTGTACCATATGCACTAAAGCAACTAGTGAAGGAAGAACTCAACAGGTTAGAGGGGAATGGAGTACTCGTGAAGTACTCGTGAAGACAGACCAGAGTAACTGGGCAACGCTTGATTCCCGCAGATTGTTGGTTTCCTGCTTTAAGCTTGGCCCGACATGCTGAGGCCGTACCCAAGGCTGACAAAACTGTTCGACTATGTGGTGACGACAAAGTCACAATCAACCAAGCCGTTGATGATGAGCAATATCCGTTACCAACCTCGCAAGATCTGTACGCAGAACATTAGCGGAGAAAGAGTCTTCACTAAACTGGATTTGTCTCACGCTTACACCCAACTCAATGTCGACAAGGAAAGTCAGCAGTACTTGACTATCAACACACATAAGGGCTTGTATTCATATACAAAGCTGCCCTATGGTGTGAAATCCTCGCCGAATATTTTCCAGTCTGTCAGGGACAAAATGTTACAAGGCATTCCGCACTGTGTGTGCAATCAGGATGACCTACTGATATTCACAGAGGGCATGGAAGAACATCTGGAAATACTTGAGCAAGTTCTCACACGACTGAACTGCCACAATGTCAAACTGTGACAAAGTAAATGTGCATTTGCGCAGTCAGAGGTGATCTATCTTGGACTAAAAGTAGACGCCAATGGACTTCGCCCTGTGAAGGCGAAAGTTGAAGCAATAGTGAATGCTCCAAAATCCAACAATGTGTCAGAGCTTCGATCATTCCTTGGGATGGTGCAGTTCTATGCATCATTCCTTCCATATTTAGCAACTGTGCTAAAGCCACTACATCATCTGCTACAAAAAGATGTGAAATGGACGTGGGGGAAGCAACAGCAATGTGCATATGACATCTGCAAAGAAAACCTGACAAGTCACAAACTCCTTGTTCACTACGATACGATACGCGAGATGAAACGTGCTTGTGATGCTTCAAGTTGTGGTGTAGGTGCAGTGATCTCCCACGTAATGAATGAAGGACAGGAAAAGCCTATTGCTTTTGCATCCCGCACCCTATCACCGAGTGAGTGTAATTATGCACAGATAGAAAAGGAAGCACTCAGCATCGGAATCAAGAAATTCCATCAGTTTCTTCTCAGCAGACCATTCACCCTAGTGACTGATTACAAACCACTACTAGTGATACTTGGTCCCAAGTCAGCTATACTTTCCATGGCGGTATCAAGGATGCAGCGCTGGGCAATTTAGCTGTCCCAGTATGACTACAAGGTGGAGTACAGAAGCTCCAAGTGCAACACAGTTGTAGATGAAGACTTTCCAGTGACTGCAACAGAAATTGCAGCAGAAACAGGTAAAGACACTGTGCTGAAGTGGGTCTATGAACAGACATTGAATGGTTGGACTGAAATCGATAGTGGATTGAACTCAGTTCTAAACTCAGAGCTGAAGCCTTTCCATAATCGAAGCCATGAATTATCATGTGAGCAGGGATGCATTAAGTGGGGTTACAGAGTGGTCGTACCAGAGTCTTTGAGAAACAAAATTATGAATGAACTTCATACCGAACATCCTGGCACTGTAAGCACGAAGTCAATTGCCAGAAGTTTTGTGAATTGGCCTGGTATTGTCAGTGACATCGAGTCACTGGTGAGCAAATGTAGCGTCTGCCAAAATTGCTGGAGTAAACCACCAAAAACACCACTGCAACGCTGGTCATGGCCAAGTAGTTCTTTTCAGAGAGTTCATGTAGATTTTTGTGAAAAGGGTAATGATCATTTTCTGGTACTGGTAGATAGTCATTCCAAATAGATTGAGGTTAAGCATATAGGGTCAAGCACTACTACTGAGTGTAACATAGATGAGTTGAGATCAATTTTTGCATGCCATGGTTTACCGGAAGAACTTGTTTCTGATAACGGGCCTCAGTTTTGTTCAGAACGGTTCAAAGTATCATGCAGTGGAATGGTGTAAAACACACACTTGTTCCCCCATACCATCCAGCCTCCAATGGGGCAGTGGAAAGGTCTGTTAGAGTTGTCAAAGATGCTCTCAAGAAACAGGTTTTGCTGGGTAGTTCAAAGCTCAGCATGAAACATCGTTTGGCTAGTTTCTTGCTGAAGTACAGAACCACACAACACACAACAATGGGTTACTCACCTGCAGAACTGTTGATGAAGAGAAGGCTAAGAATACACCTAAGTCCAGTTCAACTGAATATGGCTTTGAGAGTTGAACAAAAACAGTTAAGTCAAAAACGCCATTTTGACTCCCACAAAAAGGAGAGGTACTTCAAGCCAGATGAGCAGGTTCGTGTTCTCAATCCTCCCAACAAGTCCAGTCAAGACAAATGGGATGTTGGGAAAATAGTGGAAGTGTATGGAACAAAAAGATACTTAGTTGAAGTTGGAGATAGGATCAAAATTGTTCATGTTGATCAAATGATTCCAGCCAAAGATGAACCAGAAATTGAGCATGACGTCCTAATCGTTGAGTTTTTATTTGAAAGTCAGTTGCAAGAGACCACTGTGATAGAAACACAAAGTTCAGTTAGTACAGACAAAGAAACATATTCCTCTGGTCAAAGTCAGGGTACTAAAACAGAGCCAAACAAGCCAATAGTTGAATCAACACTTAAGCCTGTTACACCTGTTACTGTTAGACAGTCAGGCAGGATACGTAAACCAGTAGTCAGATTAGGTTTGTAACTCAGTGTATAGGTAAAATGAAAATGTGTAGAAATGTAAAATATATATATTATGTTTATCATTTAAGATTTCATGAAAACTGATTTAAATCGAGTATCACAACAACAAAATTGTAACTGTGTACTTAGATTTAATACTTAAAAAAAGGAGAGCAGTGTAATGTATTCATGCATATTCATATATATGTTAATGAGTTGGTGTTGTATATAAGCAGGGAATGTTGGGTAAAAAACCTCTCTCTCTCGTGATCCAGGCAACCTTTGTGTAAGTTGTTATTCATTCTGCCATCTGGAATATAACACTTACCAAGTTGACTGTGCCTGAACCCCTCTGTCGGTGGATCACCAGCTTCCCGACAGACAGGAAGCAGCATGTAAGGCTGGGAAAGCATGTCTCAGACCCGCAAAACCTCAGCATAGGAGCAGCGCAAGGCTGCGTACTCTCCCCTCTCCTCTACTCTCTCTACACCAATGACTGCACTTCCACAGACTCCTCTGTCAAGCTTCTCAAGTTTGTGGATGACAAAACCCTGATTGGACTGATCCAGGATGGGGAGGAATCTGCCTACAGACAGGAAGTGTCACAGCTGGCGGCCTGGAGCTCAATGCTCTTAAGAGTGGAATTGATTGTAGATTTTAGGAGAGCTCCCAGTCCCCTCATCACACTCACCATCAACAACACCACAGTCACGTCTCTGGAGTCTTTTGTTCCTGGGAACCATCATCTCCAAGGACCTTAAATGGGAGGCTACCATCGACTCCACAGTCAAAAAAGCACAACAGAGGATATGCTTCCTGCGGCAGCTGAGGAAGCACAATCTGCCACAGGCAATGATGGTCCAATTCTATACGGCCATCGTAGAGTCTGTCCTCACCTTCTCCATCATGGTCTGGTTTGGCTCAACCACCAAGCACGACACCTGGAGGCTGCAGCGAATCGTCCGATCAGCTGAGAAGGTTATTGGCTGTGACCTTCCCTCCATTGACGAACTGTACACTGCAAGGGCCAGGAAGCGAGCAGGTAAGATCACCTCTGACCCTTCTCACCCTGGCCACAAGCACTTTGAAACACTTTTTTCCTCTGGAAGGCGACTGTCAAAGCTGCCACAGCCAGACATAAAAACAGCTTTTTTTCTACGAGTAGTAAATCTACTCAATAACCAAAAATCTGTAGCCTCCTTTTACTCTGCTATTTTATTTAATTCACATGTTTAATCAATAATATATTATTATTAATGTTTAATGTTTTATGTGTCATTCCTAACTTTCACTGTATGTCATGATGTCATTTGCGGGCGGAGCACAAAGGCAAATTCCTTGTATGTGAATATTTGGCTAATAAACGCATTCATTCATTCATTCATTCATTCATTTCATCATTGGCGCCAATTCTAAATTAAACTAAAAATATTGGGTTCTAGACGGCAATAAAAAATCCTAATATTATCATCTCAGAGGGGCTCGCACTTGCAGGAACAAGTGCCTACAATTATCTGCATGAAACTGGGTGTAACACAACAGTGGGGACAACTGTAAGCTTGTTAATTTTATAATCCTGAATATCTAATTTCTTACATCTCAGGGCCTGTGTGAAGGTAAAAATCAGTGACATGTTATTTTGAGATCTAAATTTTGGGGGCTTTCAGGCTGGTTTGATCAGGTAAAATCTGATAATCTATCTTCATTTTGTCAAGCACAAAAATGTCGACCATAACAACACAATGTTAACCAATTGAGCCACAAGAAAGCAACCCTGGCTGATTCATCTTCTGAATCCATCTCATTTTCTGTAATGAAGTTTCTGGTATCTATTCTGTCTCCCTGCCAGATAACATTGCAGGGATCAGCAGCTCGCTGAATGAAAACTAATGGGCGCAAACCAACAAGCTATCTTGATCTGTCAGAATCCTAAAATGTTTTAAAGTCACGCTGGTTGTCAGCATCTATTCCGAGTTTCTAAAGCGCAGTAAATATATTGCTGTACGTCTCATGATTGAGTTATTTGGATGAGTATTATGAGAAGTGATGAGTCAATTAATATTTTAAAAGTAAAGTTAACATTCCACTCTGTATTAGCTCCTAATTATGTGTTGTCTCACTCAGCAAAAAGCGGTCATTCAGTCATCGAGCTGTAAACAGGCCCTTTGGCCCACTTTGAATGGCCTGGAGCGATTGGATGCGGAGAGGTTGTTTGTACAGATTTGTAGCTTGGTATACATATAGAAATTGACCCTACTGTAGGATAGTGTTAATGAGCGGGGATCGCTGGTCAGTGCAGACTCGGTAGGCCGAAGGGCCTGTTTCCGCACTGCATCCCAAAGCTAAGCTAAACTAGTGGGAGATTCTGGAACCAGAGGCCAATACCTCAGAATAAAAGGATGTACCTTTAGAAAGAAGATGAGGAGGATTTATTTTAGTCAGAGGGCAGCAAATCTGTGGAATTTATTGCCACAGAAGGCTGTGGAGGCCATGTCATTGGGTATTTTTAAGGTGGAGATTGATAGAATCTTGATATCGTATGGGTGTCAGGGTTTATGGGGAGAAGGCAGGAGAATGGGGTCGAGGGAAAGATAGCTAGGTCAGCCACGATTGAATGGTAGAGTAGATATGATAGGCCAAATGGCCTAATTCTGCTACAACCTATGAACATGACAATACCGATCAATTTGGCACATTGGGCTAGTCCCATTGACCTATGTATGACCCCTAGTACTCAACGTCCTTCCAATCCACATGTCTAAATATTTTATAGCATTTGTAATGGTTTTTCAGCCTCCTCTGGCAGCTCATTCCAGGCATAAAATACCCACAGAATGAAATCTCTGCTCCCAATGTCGCTTTTAAATCTCTCCCCTCTCTCCTTAAGCTGATGCCTTCTCGTTTAGGATCACCTACTCTGGGAAAAATCCTCGACATTGAATAATGTGTTGACTTTGTCCATGCCCTCATGAGGTAGATACAAGGAAATACAGATGTACTGGTTTACAAAAAAAGACACAAAGTGCTGAAGTATTTCTGTGGGGCAGGCAGCATCCCTGGAGAACATGGATTGGTGACGTTTCAGGTCAGGGCCCTTCTTCAGACATTTGGGTTGGGATCTCCTCATATGGTCATTTAAAATATATATATTTCCATCGTCATATGAAGTTATTAGATTGCGTGTAAGTTTTAGTTTTAGTTTTAAAGATGCCATGCCGACCAACAATCACCCGTACGTCACCCGTTTACTAGATCTATCCTACACACGACGGACAATTTAATGAGGTCGATTAGCCTACAAACCAAGAAACATAGAGAAACATAGAAAATAGGTGCAGGAAGAGGTCATTCGACCTGCACGACTTTGGAATGTGAAGAGAATCCGGGGGATAACCCCCGCTGTTACGGGGAGAACGTACAGACAGGATCAAACAGGGGTCTCTGGCGCTGTAAGGCGACAACTCTACCGTTGCGACACTGTGCCAAATGCTTTGGAAGGAGTAGGCTGAGGAAAAAATACAGCCCCTCAAACACAATTTGAAACATCCAATGATGCTGGGCAAAACCTGAAAATGGATATAAAGAATTAAAAAGATACAGTTGATCGATTTGAGTTTAGTTTATCGCCATGTGTACCAAGGTACAGTGAAAAGCTTTCATTGCGAGGTGACCAGTCAGCGAAAAGACAATACCTGATTACAATTGAGCCATCCACGGTGTACAGATACATGACAAAGGGAATAACATGAACAAACGATTATTGGAAGATAAAGTCGAGTAAAGTTTTATCAAAGATAGTACAAGGATCTCCCATGAGATACATAATAGCTCAGGACTGCTCTCTAGTTGTTCATAGGATGGTTCAGTTGCCTGATAACAGGGCGAACAAGATACAGCAGGGATTTTTTAATGAAGTAAGCGTTGTTTATTATTTAGACAATAGACAATAGACAATAGGTGCAGGAATAGGCCATTCAGCCCTTCGAGCCAGCACCGCCATTCACTGTGATCATGGTTGATCATCCACAATCAATATCCTGTTCCTGCCTTCTCCCCATATCCCTTGACTCTGCTATTTATAAGAGTTCTATCTAACTCTCTCTTGAAAGCATCCAGAAAATTGGCCTCCACTGGCTTCTGAGGCAGAGAATTCCACAGATTCACAACTCTCTGTGTGAAAAAGTTTATCCTCATCTATGTTCTAAATGGCCTACCCCTTATCCTTAAACTGTGGCTCCTGGTTCTGGCCTCCCCCAACATTGGGAACATTGTTTCCTGCCTCTAGCGTGTCCAATCCCTTAATAATCTTATATCTTTCAATAAGATACCCTCTCATCCTTCTTAATTCCAGTGTATACAAGCCCAGTCGCTCCATTCTACCAACATTATGACAGTCACGCCATCCCGGAAATTAACCTTGTGAACCTACGCTGCACTCCCTCAATAGCAAGAATGTCCTTCCTCAAATTTGGAGACCAAAACTGCACACAATACTCTAGGTGTGGTCTCACTAGGGCCCTGTACAACTGCAGAAGGACCTCTTTGCTCCTGTAGTCAACTCCTCTTGTTAAGAAGGCAAACATGCCATTTGCTTTCTTCACTGCCTGCTGTACCTGCATGCTTACTTTCAGTGACTGATGAACAAGGAGCCACAGATCTCGTTGTACTCCCACTTATCCCAACTTGACACCATTCAGATAATAATCTGTCTTCCTGTTTTTGCCACCAAAGTGGATAACCTCACATTTATCCACATTACACTGCACCTGCCATGCGTCTGCCCACTCACCCAGCCCGTCCAAGTCACCCTGCATCCTCAAAGCATCCTCCTCACAGTTCACACTGCCACCCAACTTAGCAAATATACTAATGTTATTTTTAATCCCTTCATCTAAATCATTACTTAATATTGTAAATAGCTGCAGCACCAAGCTTTGCAGTGCCCCACTAGTCACTGCCTGCCATTCTGAAAGTGACCCGTTAATCCCTACTCTTTGTTTCCTGTCTGCCAACCAATTTTCTATCCATGTCAGTACCCTACCCGCAATAACATGTGCTTTAATTTTGCCCACTAATCTCCTATGTGGGACATAGAAACATAGAAAATAGGTGCAGGAGTAGGCCATTCGGCCCTTCGAGCCTGCACCGCCATTCAATTTGATCATGGCTGATCATCCACTCAGTATCCAGTATTAAAGGCTTTCCGAAAGTCCAGGTACACTACATCCACCTTTCTCCCTTGTCCATTTTACTTGTTACATCCTCAACAAATTCTGAATGATTAGTCAAGCGTGATTTCCCCTTCATAAATCCATGCTGACTTGGACCGATCCTGTTACTGCTATCCAAATGTGCCGCTATTTCATCATCTATTCCAGCATCTTTCCCACCACCAATGTCAGGCTAACTGGTCTATAATTCCCTGTTTTCTCTCTCCCGCCTTTCTTAAAATGTGGGATAACATTTGCTATCCTCCAATCCACAGGAACTGATCCTGAATCTATAGAACATTGGAAAATGATCACCAATGCGTCCACAATTTCTAGAGCCACTTCCTTAAGTACCCTGGGAGGGAGACCATCAGGCCCTGGGGATTTATCAGCCTTCAGTCCCATCTGTTTACCTAACACCATATCCTGCCTAATGTGAATTTCCTTCAGTTCCTCTGTCACCCTTGTTCCTCTGGCCACTACTACATCAGGGAGATTGTTTTTGACTCCTTAGTGAAGGCAGATCAAAAGTACCTGTTCAACTCATCTGCCATTTCTTTGTTCCCCATAATAAATTCACCTGTTTCTGTCTTCAAGTCTCCAACTTTGGTCTTAACTATTTTTTTCCTCTTCACATACCTAACGAAGCTTTTACTATCCTCCTTTATATTCTTGGCTAGCTTACCTTCGTACCTCATGTTTTCTCCCCGTATTGCCTTTTTAGTTATTTTCTGTAACTCTTTAAAAGTTTTCCAATCCTCTGGCTTCCCGCTCATCTTAATAATCAAACTCCAAATATTCCGAAGCCAAATTTCACAAGTCTGTTCCAAATCTCAAATTTTAAAGTCCCTCCAATTCATTGCCATACAATTTAGCGACCAAATTCAACATTTTATAAATTTATTTCTAATAATCATAATTTGGATGTAAAGTAAGTGTTTTACCCCAAACCACAGAGGAATGTCTTTTTATTCAAATTCACATCTTTAAAGTGGAGCTTTTCCCAAAAGTTGTCATAGGTTGTCGGTGTTGTTTCTTTAGGGAAGGTTAGATAGTGTCCTTTACTTTCCTTCCTTTTCTGGCTTCAAAAGCTAGATGATATTAAAGTTGGGCACTAGGGTAGGTCTCTTCTTCTTCCTCCCCGATGTCAGTGTCAAGGTAGTAGGGATACTGAGGAGCAGCTTTCTCTGCCTGTTGGCCTTCCCAGATTTGTCTTAAAGGGGCAGGACAGTATCATTTCCTCCTGCTTGTTGATTCCTGTTTCTGAGGAGCTACATTACCTTTGCTGTCTTCTGCCCATTCTCAAGGGGTTTGTATGTTGTTTACCTCACTCCCCAGATAGTATGTTGTTAGTTATACTGTCCTGCAGGCACAAACTCAGTAACACGTTACCACACCTGGAGTATTGCGTACAGTTTTGGTCTCCTAATCTGAGGAAGAGCATTCTTGCCATAGAGGGAGTACAGAGAAGGTTCACCAGACTGATTCCTGGGATGGCAGGACTTTCATATGAAGAAAGACTGGATAGACTCGGCTTGTACTCGCTAGAATTTAGAAGGTTGAGGGGGGATCTTATAGAAACTTACAAAATTCTTAAGGGGTTGGACAGGCTAGATGCAGGAAGATTGTTCTCGATGTTGGGGAAGTCCAGAACAAGGGGTCACAGTTTAAGGATAAGGGGGAAATATTTTAGGACCGAGATGAGGAAAACATTTTTCACACGGAGAGTGGTGAATCTCTGGAATTCTCTGCCACAGAAGGTAGTTGAGGCCAGTTCATTGGCTATATTTAAGAGGGAGTTAGATGTGGCCCTTGTGACTAAAGGGATCAGGGGGTATGGAGAGAAGGCAGGTACAGGATACTGAGTTGGATGATCAGCCATGATCATATTGAATGGCGGTGCAGGCTCGAAGGGCCGGATGGCCTACTCCTGCACCTATTTTTTATGTTTCTATGCTTCTATGTTTCTATAATAACTCCTTTCCCCACTCCCATACCTCCTGCCATAAGTTTGTTTCTTCTCTCCCTATTGCAATTTCTTCTCCTTGGTTCCCATTCTTTCTCATGCCAGCTATTATGTTTCCCTTTCTTACTTCTTCCTTTCAGTGATGGTTTCCCGAGAATTAGATTCTTTGTGTCTCCTCCTTAAATTTGGAAAGGGGTTATGTTCTTTCTGGTTTTTATTGCTGATTTTGGGCCATGTGAGGACGCCTTCAGATTTAATAGGTGGTATTAACCGGCAGGTTAGGGCTATCGAAATGGGTTTGATTGCCAAAATGTCCCTTCCCCCTGATCTCCTTGCCAGTGTCCTCGTCCTCTACCCTTGGGGTCCCAAGTATCCTGGTAACCTCTCGGAATCCACTGGTTTCTGAAACCCCGTGGCCCTCTTCTTTGCCCCCTTCCTTCTCGATAATACACCCTCACAGGACACTACCGACTCCAATGTCCCAATCCCCCACAGTTGCAGCACTGATCGGGTCGGACCGCTCTATAACCTCTCCAGCCAAACCGAGGAAAAGTCGTCTCTCGGAATGGTAGATCTATCCAAGCTTTGGGATCCTCCTCCGTAATTATTTCCCTTTTTTGAATCTTTTATATAGGTCTCTGAGCTGCCGCCTGGCGAGGCTGCATTAATGTGTGAACGTCTGTGGTCTGTGGGACATTTAATACCAAAGGTGGAGTAGGCATCTTCCTACAAGCGAACTGCCTATGGGAAATCCGTTCTATGCCCCCATCGTCAGGGAATTGCTCTGACATAATAATATTATCAATGTCAGAAGCAATCCCTTCATATCCCCCTGCTGTCTCACCCTCAGAAAAGCTATTTATTCTGTCTCTGTACTTCAGGAAGGATTCCTTCACTTCCCCACTGCTGGATTTTCTAATTAATTTTGGTACCCATTTCGACGGAACCTTCCTTCTAGCCCCTTGATCTCCCATACTGTCCTCCACTGGTGGAGCAATCATAGGAGCTAGAGGATCCTTCCCCGATTTTTCCACGAATTTAGTGGGAGGTGCCGAAGATAACGCTGACTACTCCCATGTGCTCTGCTCGCAAGCTGCACATGGTGTCTCTGAACTTGGAACATGAGAGTGCTGTGAGGAATGCTGTAGATCCATTTCGAAAAATTCTACCTACCCGAGCATATTGTGAGCCGCTCTCCCTTCGAGGTCTACAGATACTGCTGCACTCTTACCAAATTTAATACGTTTAATTTTAGTCGGCACCTCCCTTTTAAGAGCCATCTCAATAATGATACAATTTATTTGTTGTCATTTGGACCTCATTGAGATTCAAACGAAATGTGGTTTCTGCAGTCATACAAACAAGAATAAGAACCAAGACACAACATGATTTACACAAACATCCGTCACAGCGAATCTCCTCCTCATTGTGATGGAAGGCAAAGTCTTATCTCTCCCCTGCTCTCCCCATTCTCCTCCCGATGTCAAAGTCAAAGCCCCCGGCGGGCGATGTTAAATAAGTCCCGCGGCCATTAAGGCCGCGTCAGGCGATGCAAGGCCGCGCTCCAGGTCTTGATGTTAAAGCCCCTGGCGGGCGCTAGCAAGTCCCGCGGCCATTAAAGCCGCGCGGGGCGATGTAAGGCCCCGCTCCAGGTCATTTTCAACCCCGCAACTCGGGCGGGAGATGCTGCCGTTGCGGAAGCTCCGAAAAGCGGTCTCCCACCAGGGACCCGCGAGCTCCTGATGTCACCGTCCACTGGGCCGGCGGCTGGTGCCTCCGAATCTCTGGGGTTGGGCCGCAGCCGCGCGGCACCACAGCTCCTCCCATTCTGAACTCGGGCAGCTCTGCGATGGTGAATAGTCCGCAGGCTCCGCGACTGGAGCCCCTAGGTCATTCCGGTTGGAGGCCGCTCCACGGTGCTAGGCCCTAACGACAACGGAGACCCGACAGAGAAAATGGCGGGTCCTCCGTAAAGGGAAAATATTTTAAAAGTTTCCCCCCCCCCCCACACATACCCAGTTAAAAATCCCCCACTATAACTACACTCAAAAGAGACAAGAAAATAAAAAAGACAGACGGACTGCGACGTGGGTCGCGCCGCCCCCCAATTGTTTCCCTTTTAGAAGATGGTATTCGCTCCTGCGCCTGTTATTGGCTTCCACTATCTTCCTGTCACTGTTCTGGAATGTGCCGAGAAGGACCAGTTCTCTCGTGTTCCCCTATGATCCCTAATTTATATGCCGCCAATCTTAGAGTGGACAGCAAAACAATGTCTTTATTTATTTTCCTTCTAGTGAAGAACATTCTCCATATTCCAATTAGCTCATTCCCTTTTCACTATTTCCATATCGTTTGACATTTCATTTCAATGTAGTTTATTCCTATTACAGATTTTAGTCCACCCAGCAGCCAAAGTTCGCTTCTCAAAACTGCATTTAAATCTCCAGATAATCCTCTTAATCTGTCTGCTTCATGTGGAAGCTTCTTGCAAATTATCCTTATCGGGCTTCCTGGTTTATTTGATCGGTCCTTCTCTGAGACATTCCCCATTTTTCCTGCACAATGGTTACAATACAAAATGAAATTCCAGACACTAACACCTATTCAAATTCACTCCTTCCTTTCAGACTCCAAGGTCAATGGAGTCTCTCCCACACAATGGCTAGTCGTCTCTCAGATTCACACCTATTCACACAATTGTTCCCTTCCGACCGTTACTCAACCATTCACTCAATCGTTCCTATTCAATTATTCAAACCACTCGCTCGTATTCAATCGCTCTCCCAACTTTCTTATCAGTTAGATCACAATCGCTTCATTCAAATCTAAACTTTCAAACAAAGGATCTCCGGTTTCTCTATCCCAGACTCCAACTCTCAATCCAACTCTCAATCACAGTCTCTTCCAAGCAGTAATCTCTCCCACTCAATCCACTTTAAATTTGCACAGACAGACAAATCCAAACCACGCTAATAAGACTATAATCATATAACCATATAACAAATAACAATTTAATCAGAAAAGAAAATATTCCCCCGATTACAAGTAACCCCAAACACACGCCATTATAAACTACAAGCATCCAATACATCAGACTCTAATAAATCCTCCTCGTGGCACAATCGGTCAGCAGAATGATTCCTCCCCAGAAACAGCGATCGAAAGAGTACAAAACCTGATCAAACCACCACGACTCAGATTCTCACAATACTAATGTTTCTCTGTGTGTCTTGTGTGTGGGGTGGTGAGGGGGGGTAAGGGGGAAACCGCTTCGGTCAATTCCTCCACGGAGAGGCGACTTTTTCCAGGTCACCTCCCCCATGGCCTAACAGCAAGGATCGGCGCGACCTTTCCTGGAGATGCGCCCGGGGCTTCAGCGGCGGGCGCAGCGTGGACTCTCGGCGTGGAATGGGCAAGCCATCGCTGGGGCTCGCCAGAGGGGAGCGCTCCATTTCATTGGCCCGCGGCTGCCGGCAGCCTGAAGCCGTGGACTTACCATCACCCCTGGAGGGGAGCTTCGACCGCCGGCCCTGCGGTCTGCTGTGCTTCTGGCTGCGGCGGGAACTTTAAATCTTCGACCGCCGGTCTGCGGCCTACACCAACCTAAAGCCGAGGTCTCCGGTGGGGAAGAACCGAATCTGGACTTACCTGGACTTTTACCTTGTCCTTTTACCATCTGGACGCCCGCAGCGATGGCTGCGGAGGGTTGAGGTCCCGACCATGGGGGAAAATGGAGGAGGACTGGCCAAATTTTGTGCCTTCCACCACAGTGATGAAAGCTGTGGTGGATGTTCGTGTTAAATTTTTATTGTGTATTGTGTGTCCTTTTCATTGTACCGCTGCTGACAAATTCATTTCACTTGCACTTTATGTGCAATGTGACAAATAAAACCGTATTGTATTGTATTGTTGTATTGTACTACAATCTAAACAATGACAAATATTTAATTCAAACACACTTTTACTTCCATTATCTAAGTTCTTAAACACTCACACACACAGCCATACAAATGGCAGTCCACGAACTTAACATACCCTAAATCTTAACTTTCTAAATCTTAATACACATAATATTTACACAATTCAGATCTGATAACAACACAAAAAGCTAGATTTTTACAATTTACAAAAATGATTTAAAGCGCCAGCACACAATTTACAAACACTCGATCTCAACATCGCGTCATGCTGTTAGCAATCAGTGAACCTCTCCCTCTGATACCGAAGATTTTCCCCTTCCTAGGTTACTCCTTGCTGAGGGGTACTACTCCTTAAATGACTACTTTTCCTCCCGAATGTTACCATCGTCACGCTAAGACTGGACTTCTATAGGGGGACCTCTATCCCATCTCTCTAAGTTCTAGAGGTACCCTTCGCATTCGGATTACTTTTCACCAAGTAAATCAGGTTCCTGTCTCACAGGTACTCTTCGCTATCAGGTACTAATCAACAATCGATCAGAGGGTTACTATTCACTGTTGATCAGCCGCTATTCGGAATGGATCACGGACATGCACAAACTCCGAAGTTCTATCTACAAGAATTCGAATTCTACCGTACGGGCAGAACTTCAATGTGAAATTCTGTATTTGGAAATTTGATTCTGCAAATCTGGACTCGTTCTCGGACTCCTTGTTTTGGTGCGTACCACTCCACATATGCGGGCTCTCGAATCAAACTAAACTTGCCCAATGACATCTCGAATGGACTGGAGTATTCTCTGCCAATCTATACTGACCACCGAGCCCAGTACCTTTATGAGATTCCTCGTCCGTCACTTCAGGGAGGGTCTCCGATATTTTCATGCAGACACCCCTCTCTTCTGGGCACTGGGGATTCAGCGCCTAGCCTCTTCGCGCAGGCAGTCATCAATGCCGATTTTCAGAATGCCCCTTTCCAATCAGCGCTCCCGGAAAAGAAAAATCAATACGTAGACCAGACCTGTGTTTCAACACCCCACCAATTAGATGCCAAATCTGGACTGTGGGCCGGCCACCCCTCGTCCAATGAAGTGCGTCAGGCTCTCATTAAAGCAGCTGCAGTCTTCCAACTACGACCAGGTTTTGGGCCACTCCACGCCCTGTTTTATGGGCCCCTAACCCAAAGGAGTGCTAACCACCCCCCCCCCCGTGCTTGCTAGACTCTGTTCTAATGATCTCAATTGGACCCTTTCCCAAGTCCATGAACGATCGATCTGCTCCGACTAGCGAACTGCCGAAAATCAATGCGAAAACTGCCCAGTGGGCCCGATTTCTGCACTCGCGATCGATACAGCTCAACACCCTTGATCGCAAACTTGTGTTTGGGGGTCCATTGAGATCCCGGATGAGTCCCCAATGTAAATTGCTCATTCTAAGCTTCCCCCCAATCTAGTTTCAGTCAAAAATCACTGAGTCAATCACTTGCACATCTAAACTTTATTTTGACAAAGCACAATTACAGTTCCCACTATTGTACCTAACCACCGCGGGTTCGATCCTCGTATCTGCCTGATCAAGCCCTCTTGGCCTCGCTCAAACAGAGACACTCCAGAAGGTCACGCGTTCTCCCAGAAGATCGACACAGGACCTCGTGGTAGCGGACATTTATAGGTCCCCGAACCTTGAGGGGCCGAAACACATAGGGGTGGTCTCTTTACAATCCAATTACAGATATCAATTAACCCCATACATAACAGACATTTCCCTAACCCAATAATACAGTGGCTAATACATTGTATTCAAACAGTGTTTCTCAAAGGAAATGAACATCGCAACATTTGCCCTGATATGCAAGAAAACTAGTCAAGTCTCAATACTTCACCCAAACAACATCCAGCAAAGTAAAGCTTTGCAAAATTATTTACAATTATTTACAAGGTGTATGTCTGGTTTGCATTCATCCAATCAATTATATGCATTTTGCACCTAATTGTCAGTGTCTGCAGATGTTCCCATTCTCTTCCTGCAGCTCTGATCTGGGCTCTAGACAAACTGGCACCACTCTGCAGCTTGTCCCATTTCTACAGAAAGCACTTTTAAATTGACCAAAAGGCCTAGCAGCCCCCAAGCCTTTACTCAATTTTAGGGTCCTGGCCACCCCAATTTGACCAGGATTAACATTTCCACTCTATATCACTAAACTAAACTAAACTAAGTCAGCAAGGAGAACAGCCAGGAACCACAGAACAACTCGGCACGGTGGCGTGGAGGTAGAGTTTCCGCCTTACAGCGCTTGCGGCGCCAGAGACCCAGGTTCGATCCTGACTACGGGTGCTGTCTGTACGGAGTTTGTACGTTCTCCCCGTGACCTGCGTGGGTTTTCTCCAAGATCTTTGGTTTCCTCCCACATTCCTAAGTTGTAGCGGTTTGTAGGTAATTTGGCTTGGCAAATGTAAAAATTGTCCATAGTTTGTGTAGGATAGGAGTTAATGTGCGGGGGTCGCTGGTCGGTGCGGAATCGATGGGCCGAAGGGCCTGTTTCCACGCTGTATATCTAAACTAAACTAAACTAAGCCAGCAAGGAGAACGGCCAGGAACCACAGAATAACTCAAGCAAAACATGTGCCATGTGAAATTTGATGGTGACAATTTGTGATCACATGTGGCAGGGATATGCATGTGGTTTGCTGTTCCATTGGCAAATGGTTTGAGAGAATTAATGGTGCAGTCAATGAGTACCCCCCACCCCCCCCCCCCCCCCCCCCCCCCCCCACCACATCCCGCCCGCTTAGTGCACTGCCAAACTCTTTCATTAATCTCAGTGGAAGTTTGGCCTCGCCACTGAGCTCCTCATGTTAATATTTCTATTGCTTTCACTCTCATTGCTTCAAAAACCCAAGCAAACAGATTTATAAATCAGTTCCCAGTGGGCTTTGGGTAGACACAAAATGCTGGAGTAACTCATAGGGACAGGCAGCATCTCTGGACATAAGGAATGGGTGACGTATCGGGTCGAGACCCTTCTTCAGATTGAAGAAGGGTCTCGACCCGAAACGTTACCCATTCCTTCTCTCCAGACTGAAGACTGAAGAAGGGTCTCTACCCGAAACGTCACCCATTGCTTCTCTCCAGAGATGCTGCCTGTCCCGCTGAGTTACTCCGGCATTTTGTGCCTACCTTTGACTTAAACCAGCATCTGCAGTTCTTTCCTACCCAGAGGTCTTTAGTTTATTTTAGAGACACAGCGCGGAAACTAGACCTTCGCCCCATCGAGTCCTCGCTGACCAGAGATCCCCGCACACTAACGCTATCCTACACACACTATATTTACAATTATACCAAGCCATTTGCCCTACAAACTTGCATGCCTTTGGAATATGGGAGGAAACCGCAGATCCAGAAGTAAACCAGCGCAGGTCACGGGGAGAATGTACAAATACCGTACAGACAACATCCATAGTCAGGATCGAACACGATCCCTGGCTGTGTAAGGCAGCGACTCTACCGCTCCGCCACCGTGCCACCTCTCCTTTCCATAATTTGATTGATGTTGCAGCTCTCTATTTGACCCAGATGAGCCTCTCACTGTTTCTTTTCAACTAATCTTCTCACCATATCCTTCCAGTTCTTTTTCCCTCTGCCACATAACTAGTTTCCCCTGAAATCCATCTCTTTCATTCATCTCAATTACTCCGAACGACAGCAAATTCCACACCAAGACAGCATAGTACGTCATGGAGATTCTCCTCAATTCTCTTTTGGATTAATATATGTCTTTCCTATCAATAACCTCTATTAGTTTGGTTTCTCAATATGGCTCCCATGTCGAAGAACTGAATTTAAAATAAATACTTATATTAAGTGTTCCATCAGTCTCTTTTCTGGAGAAAATTACCTAGCTTGTTCTTTCTTCCCTGAGATTCTGGTATCAGGGTTGTAAATCCAAATTACATTTTCTCCAGGGTTACTAAATCATTTTCGTAATATGGAGACTAGAAATATATGTAATACTGCCAGTGCAAACGAACAAAGTTTCAGAACAAGCTTGGTTTATGCGAGTCTTGGTTTTAGTTTATCCTTTAGAGTTGATAGATTATTGTATATTTAAGGAGAAAGCTTCAACTGGGCCTATTTTCTAAAGTTATTATTAAAACAAAATATCATCATCATCGCTGGTCACTCGAAACAAGTATGACTGTCCTCTCCTCTCCATAGGGTCAGGAGGACGCCTGTGCGTGACTTTGTTTAACGTGGGGAGACTGGTGCACAGACAGCCACCACACGGTCCTAGACAGAATTAGGTCAGGATCCAGTGGCATGGAGTCCAAGATGACCGGAGACCCTTTTCTGCTGCTGCCTTCATCCGCCTTCCCAGCCAATGTGACGCTCCACTTAAGTCAGCCATCGTCCTCCGCTTGTTCCACAGTTGAGGTCTTGGTTAAATTGCTCTTTGTCAGAGACCTCCCCCTCGACTTTACCGCCACGGGTGGCCCTACCAGGAGCATAGCTCCAGACGGCATCACTCTCAGGATCTCAGGACCACATGAAATAGCATGTTATAGTGTCATAGAGAATGCCTAAACAGGGCATTCGGCCCAACTTGCCCACACAGGCCAACATATCCCAGCTACACTAGCCCCAACTGCCTGCATTTAGCCCATTTCCCTCCAAACCTGTCCTATCTATGTACCTGTCACAATGTTTATAAAAAGTTGCAATAGTCCCTGCCTCAACTGCCTCGTTCCATACACTCACCCCCATTTGTATGAAAAAGTTACACCTCAGATTACTATTAAATCTTTCCCCCTTCACCTTAAACCTCGATTTACCTACTCTGGGCAAGAGACTCTGTGCATCTACTCGATCTATTCCTCCCATGATTTTATGCACCTCTATAAGATCACCCTTCATCCTCCTGCGCTCCAAGGAAGAGTCCCAGCCTACTCAACCTCTCCCTATAGCTCAGACCCCCGAGTCCTGACAACATCCTTTCCAGCTTGACAACATCCTTCTTTTTTAATTTTTTTTAATTTATATTTTTATTAGAAGCAATGTACAATAGTATAAACCGCGGCATATGACATAATACATTTATTGTGCATCTTCCATTTTAATTTTAACAAAAATGAAATAGAAAAAGAGAGATAGAGGAAGAAAGAAAGAAAGTGAAAGAAAGAGTGAACGTGTAAAAATAGAACCCCTAAACTACCAAAGAGTGTAGTCACAGAGTGAGTAAGTAAAAACTTAAAAAAATAAAAAGACAAAAACAAAAAATAATAAAAATTAAAAAAAATGTGTTGATATACCTGCTTCATTTCGCGCCACACCCATCACCCTCTCCGTAAATCGGTTTAATTCCAAAGTTGTGTTGCACCGTACTATCCTTAGCTTCACAACATCTTTCCTATAACAAGGTGCTCAAAACTGAACACAATATTCTAAATGTGGCCTCACCAACGTCTTATACAACTGCAACATGACCTCCCAACTTCTATATTCATTTACTCAGTAACATTTTTTTTCTACTTCAGTAGGACTATAGTTTAGTTGCCATCACTGACTATTTTGTTCACCAATATAGTTTTACAGTTTATTTCTTTAATTCCTGAGTAAACACACAATGGCCACGGCAAGGACTAAGAATTAAAATGATAATGCATTTCCTAATGACTTCCTTGTATGTATAACACCACTTAAGAAGAAAAATTACTTTGGGCTATAAATCACTCAGGTTAACCACAAGTACCCAAGAGTCAATTATACTTTGTTTATTTACTATTAACACAAATTGAATTTGAAACAGCCCATAGACCAGGAGTAGATTCAAGAGAGATTCAAGATTCAAGAGAGTTTATTGTCATGTGTCCCAGATAGGACAATGAAATCTTGCTTTGCTTCAGCACAACAGAATATTGTAGGCATAAATAAATACAGAACAGATCAGTGTGTCCATATACCATTGAATATATATATACACACATAAATAAGCATATACAGTGCAATAAGCTATTAAAGTTCAGATTTTTGTTTGAGGAGTTTAATAGTCTGATGGCTGTGGGGAAGTAGCTATTCCTGAACCTGGATGTTGCAGATTTCATGCTCCTGCACCTTCTTCCTGAAGGAAGCAGAGAGATGAGTGTGTGGCCAGGATGGTGTGGGTCCTTGATGATGCTGCCAGCCTTTTTGATGCAGCGACTGCGATAAATCCCCTCGATGGAAGGAAGGTCAGAGCCGATGATGGACTGGGCAATGTTTATAACTTTTTGCAGTCTTTTCTGCTCCTGGGCGCACAATTTGCCGAATCAAGCCACGATGCAACCGGTCAGCATGTAGAAGTTAGAGAGAATCCTCCTCGCCATACCGACTCTCCGTAATCTTCTCAGGAAGTAGAGGCGCTGATGTGCTTTCTTTATAATTGCATCAGTGTTCTGGGACCAGGAGAGATCTTGCACGCCCAGGAATTTGAAGCTCTTGACCCTTTCCACCATCTATTGATATAAATGGGACTGTGGGTCCCCATCCTACCCCTTCCAAAGTCCACAATCAATTCCTTGGTTTTGCTGGTGTTGAGAGCCAGGTTATTGTGCTGGCACCATTTGGTCAATTGGTCAATCTCACTTCTATACTCTATAACTGTGCAGTTGCAGATGTGACAGCTAAAGACTGCAACATCCAGGTTCAGAAACAGCTACTTCCCCACAGCCATCAGGCTATTGAACTTAACTCAAACAAAACTCTGAACATTAATAGCCCATTATCTGTTTATTTGCACTTTATCTGTTTTATTTATTCATGTGTGTATATATTTATACAATAGTATATGGACACACTGATCTGTTCTGTATTCATGCCTTCTATATTTCGTTGTGCTGAAGCAAAGCAAGAATTTAATTGTCCTATCTGGGACACATGACAATAAACTCTCTTGAATCTTGAATCTTGAATCTTGAATCATTGCACCATTGAACGGTTGGTGCTGGATATAAAGCTACATTAAGGTAAGAAGGAGAAATGAAAATAAAATAGTAAGATTAAACGAGAACTTACCAGTTTGAAGTTTGATCTTTATTTTATGAGGAGTAACGTTGAGGGAATACGTGAAGAACCCCGCTAGGACGCATGCGTGTCATTCTTCAAAGCAGCGGTGTGGAATCACAGATAACTATAATGACTAAACATAGTAAGATTAGAGAAGAGATACCAGTTGAGTATATGATCAAGGATGGGAGCGGAGGGCACGTATTCCCTCAACGTTACTCCTCATAAAATAAAGATCAAACTTCAAACTGGTAAGTTCTCGTTTAATCTTACTATTTTACTTCGGAGTCACGTGAGTGACTACGTGAAGATTTTAAAGCTCTGTGATTTCATGTCGTGGAACGAGTCCATGTCTCACTTCTGCCTTGATTGTGGGGAGAATAGTGTTAACATCATTAGATATCAATACGATATTGAAACAACGAAAATGTTTTATTAAATCCAAATCATAACCCCTATTTATGGGTAAAATCATATTACAGAACTTAAAAGTGTTTCTGCAAATGTTCCAGGTTCTATGACCGGTTTATGATAAAATCGTTGGAACGTTCTTTCCGTTGACCATCCTGCAGTCTTGAGGAATTGGTTCATAGGAACATCCAACTGTATTGCTGCTGATGTGGCTGTAGCCCTGGTGGAGTGAGATTTAAAAACGTTAGTATCTACTCCTGCCTTTATTAGGACCTGTTTTAGCCATCGTGAGATGGTCTGGGCTGTTACTTTTTTATGTGGCTTTTTGTGGCTAATTAACAGTGCCATTTCTTTCCCTCTGATGATTCTTGTCTGTTACATGTATAATAGTAAGTGAGTTACTATACAGAGGCGATCATCCGTCGGGTAGGCCCTGAATTCTATTTTTTGCCCTGCTGTTCCCTGTCTGTTCTGTTTAATTAAGTCATGGATATGAAAAGTCAAATTCCCAGATGAAATAGTCAAGTTGTCCAGCCTTAGTTTTTGTAGTGACTGGACCCTTTGTGCCGTGACCAAAGCCATCAGCATGACCATTTTCATAGTTAGTTTATGTAGGGACAGAGCTGTAGGTGGAGACCAGTTTCTCAACATGGTCAATACAATGCTCACGTCCCAAATTTGGGTGTACCTGGTTCTTGGGGGATTCGTATTGAAAATGCCCCTCATGAGTTTGGTTACCAGGGGTGTGTCCCTACAGAATGCCGCTCTGTTCCTTGCCACAGGTAGTTTGACAGAGCATATCTGGCACATTTGATGGCACTGTAGCTGAGCCCCCCATCGTAGTGAAGGCTGGCCAGAAATTCCAGAACAGACGAAATGTTGTTTGATCTGTGGTTGAAGTTATTGTCGTGACAGTACTTCCCCCATTTCTTGATGTGCACCAAGTACTGTTTTTTGGTGGACTGTCTATGGGCCGATGCAATCATGTCCATTGTTCGGTCCGTCAGTCCCAGGTGTTGTAGAGGCGCTTTTAGACTCTACAAATTAATAAGTTGGTATGATTATGACAGGGGTGACTTTCATGTGTTACTGGATGGACCAGTAAATTTGGTCTATGTTGAATGGTGATGCACGGTTCTAATGCCATGTCTAGTATCACCGGGAACCATGGTTGAGTAGGCCAATCGGGTACTATAAGAATACCAGACACAGAGTCTTGTTGTATTTTCCTTAATGCCCGACTGATGAGACAGAAAGGAGGGAATGCATAAATAAACAATTTCCCCCAATGCAGCGAAAATGCATCTGTAGCTGCTGCCCCAGGGTCTGGTTCCCATGAAACATAACTTGGTAACTGGTGATTTAGCCTGGATGCGAAAAGATCGACATCTGGTGTTCCATACCATGCTGTAATTTCAGCAAATACATTTTTATCCAACATCCATTCAGTATTTTCATTGAATTTGCGTGACCTGGCGTCTGCCACTAAATTTAGTTTACCTGGTAAGTAGCTAGCTGATATCCAAATATTCCTCTGGATACACCATTGCCAAATTGTGTTGGCCAGATTGTCACATGATGTCGATTTATTTCCACCCATATGGTTAATATATGCTACCACGGTGGTGTTGTCAGCTGCGGAGCTGCCGACTACTCACCGTCACGGGGCGGGCCGAGTCCGGAGCGGGTGGAGCTGTGGTGGAGCGCTGCTGCCACCCGACCTCCGGAGTTTCGGAGGCTGCAACTGCGGGTTTGGCGGACGGCGGCACCGGGAGCCCGCGGGTCCCTGCTGGGTGACCGCTTTTCGGGGCTTCCACAACGGCGACTTCTCCCGCCCGAGTTGCGGGGTTGAAGAGCACCTGAGCGGGGCCTTAAACCATCGCCCTGCGCAGCTTGGAATGGCCTCGGGACTTTGCGAGCGCACGCCGGGGGCTCTAACACCAAGACCCGGTGCGCGACCTTGCATCACCCGGCGTGGCTTTAATGGCCGCGGGACAATCGCCATCGCCAGCCGGGGGCTTTGACTTTGACTTTGACTTTGACTCTGACTCTGACATCGGGGGGGAGAGTGCAGTGGAGAGATAAGTTTTTTTTTGCCTTCCATCACAACGATGTGATGGATGTTTGTGTAAACTGTGTTGTGTCTCGGGTCTTTTTTGTTTTGTAATGTATGGCTGCAGAAACGACATTTCGTTTGGACCTCAAGGGGTCCAAATGACAATAAATTGAATTGTATTGTATATTGAATTGTATTGTATTGTATTGTATTGTATTGTTGTCAATTTGTAGTCTAACATGCTGGTGATTTATCCCAGAACAATATGACTTAAGGCCATGGAATGCACTTAACATTTCCAGGTAGTTTATACCCCGTGCTTTTAATAATGATGCCTCCTGTGCATTCCATCTCCCTCCACAGCTCGAGATGGAATTGGTGGCTCCCCAACCAAGTGCACTGGCATCAGTTTGTGGTACCATAGACGGGTTGCTGATAATTATTGGGTTGGAACAATACTTGATGTTGTGTTCCCACCATTTTAGTTCTATTATGGCCTCTGTTGGTAGCTTCATTGGTCTGTCAAAATGGCCACCATTAATTTTGAGTGCTCTTATTTTTGCTCTCTGTCAATTTCGATAGTGTAAAGGTCCGAATTGTGTGGCTGGAAATGCGGCCACTATTTTCCCAATAATTCTGGCTACCAGTCTAATGGATGGTTTGGTGATGTCAATGATTTCGCTGCAAGCCTCTTTTAAGGCTGTAACCTTTTCTTTCGGCAAAGTCACTGACATGAGAACTGAGTTAATGGTGAACCCCAGGTAATCCATTTTTGTTGAAGGCGTTAATTTAGACTTAACTGGATGGATGATGAATCCCAGTTCTTCAAACAATTGTTTTGTGGCTGTTACTGCTAGTTTAGCCAATTCCAAAGTTTTGCCAACAATAAATATGTCATCCAGATATGCCATTACCATATGTTTTTGTTTTCGCAGTAACGCCAGAGCTGGTTTCAAAATTTTTGTGAATAACCTGGGGGCTGAAGTTAGCCCATTTGGTAGTGCCCTGTATTGCCAGCGCTGTCCCATCCAGTTGAATTTTAAATAACATCTGTGGTCACCTCTTATGAGTACTGTATAGTAAGCATCTTTTAAATCGATGCTTGCCATATAGTAGCCTTCGGAAACTAATTGCTTAGCAGTAACAAAGGTTTCCATTTTGAAATGAATATATTGTACAAAGGTATTTAAAGTTGTCAAATCGATGATGATGCGGCAACCACCATCTTTCTTGTTTTTTATGAAGATATTGGACACGAATTCCTGTGATTCGTGTTGGGTGTGTTCAATTACTCCTTTTTTATATAGTCGTAGTAGTTCAGCATGTGCTTTAGATTTTTCTATGCCTGAGAGCACGAACATTCGGTTCGGTACATGCTGTACTGGTGGGTTATGTTTTAATATAAATTCTATGGTATAACCCTGGATACTGCTTAGAATGTAAGTGTCTGAAGTTATCTTATTCCATGCATCCAAATAATATCGTAACCTCCCACCAACTTTCGTGCTCCCTTTAATTTTTAAGGAACCAGACCCACCTACCTCCATGGTTACCAGTGGTAGGTGTGTTATTTCTTCGGCATCCTCCGTGGACGTTGAGGCGCCATTGTTTGGGTCTGTTGTTGGGTTGAAGGCTTGCGCATTTTCCAGGGCGGTCGGTCTGGGCCATGGCCTAAAAAAGACCGCTGTTGGGAGCTCCTGGTTTTTGCGCTTGCTCCGATTTGTGTTGACCGTCTGGGGGGTCCGTAGGGTTGATATTTTTGGCCGTAGTAGGTTTTGGTTGCTGCTTTTATGAGGCCCAGTGTTTTCGCCTCTTCATCAAGTTCCTTGACTTGTTTAGGTAAATCCCCTCCAAACAATAGAATTGGCGGTTTGGAGGTTCCTGGTTTACAGAGGCCGGCAAATTTGGGGTCTAATGCTGGTTGGATTGCACTTTTTCTAATGTTGTTCAACTCATACTGTGAGTTGCACAGTAAAGCCAGTGCATCCTGGTGGTCTTGGGTCATGTTTTGCTCCTTCAAAGTGCGGGCAAAAGCTGTTATTCCTGCCGTTAAGACTTTTAGGACTTTTTGAATTTTTAAAATCACTGGTTCGAATTGCTGTCCCCACATGTTTCCAGATGCACTGGTTTACACTGGGAACATTTAATGACTTGCAGTTCCCTGGAGGTAAATGCCGTGCCATGGTGTCTGATAGAGCCAGTGCCTGTAGTTGATTAAACTACATATAATCAATGCTAGCCGCTATCTTCGGCTCCAGGTCTTGCCCAGTTTGGTCTGGTTGGAAAAACTGGGTCACCATGCCCAGCATGTCTTCTTTCACCCCAGGCTTACTGGGGGTATGTTGTTCCCTGCCCTGTTCAGGGTCAGCCCAGAATTGATCCTCCGTGTTCTTCTCTGATGAGGAAGAGACACTATGCAGCCCCACAAGGGGTACTGCTGTGGGGCTTATTGATTGCCCACTGTGGCTAGCCTCCATCTCCCGGAGTCTGCCACTTTGGAGTATTTCCTCCAGCAGCCGCTCCAACTGGCTCTTATGCTCTCGGGCATAGGCCACTCGCGGTGCTCCAATTCCTGCAGCCGCTCCAACCGGCTCCAATGCTCACGGGCACTGGCCGCTCGCGGCTGCTCGTCATCCTGCAACCGCTCCAACCGGCCCCGGTGCTCACGGGCACTGGCCGCTCGCGGCTGTTCCTCGTCCTGCAGCCGCTCCAACCGGCTCCAATGCTCACGGGCACTGGCCGCTCGCGGCTGCTCGTCATCCTGCAACCGCTCCAACCGGCCCCGGTGCTCACGGGCACTGGCCGCTCGCGGCTGTTCCTCGTCCTGCAGCCGCTCCAACCGGCTCCAATGCTCACGGGCACTGGCTGCTCGCGGCTGCTCGTCATCCTGCAACCGCTCCAACCGGCCCCGGTGCTCACGGGCACTGGCCGCTCGCGGTTGCTCAAAGTCAGACTCGTCTGAGTCTGGCATTCGATCCGTCTTTTGCTTCGCTTTCCCGCCCGGCCGAGGAGTGGATTTGGCCAGTGCGGGAGCGAAGTCGGGCACAGCTGTTCCCATTTCGGGAGATTGGCGTGCCGTCGGCTGCTGCTGTTGCTGCTGGCTGCCCGCAACTCCGCGGTTCTCCCCCTCCAGCTTTTTCGCAGCCTTCCTTCTAGTCGCTCTCTCCATTTTTCCAACCGCAAAGTAAGTTGGAAAAACGCAGAGTCTCCTTACTTGCTGTTGTCGGCTTTTTGATTCTGCCGCTTAAGGGGAACGTCCTTCCCCCTGCTGTGACTCGTTGCAATGCGTGTAGCGATATGACATGCATGCGTCCTAGCGGGGTTCTTCACGTAGTCACTCACGTGACTCCAAAGTAAAATTCCCATATGCTTTGTTATTTACTATATTTTTGAAAATTTGTGCTGATATAATAGCCTGTTCACAGCTACCAGGCTGATGTGCTTCTGCATTTTACAGTTAACAAGGCTGCTAAAATCTTACCTTCAGTCCTCATCAGCAGTGATTAGTCCACCTTACTGGGGATTGAAACATGGAGGAGGAAAATTGGTTCATCTTAACTGAGCAGTGATCATCTTATCTCATTAATACCCAAAAGGCATGGAGTTCATGGAGCCCAGTCAATCTGCGCCAGCCCATTACAATTTTACTTCGGAGTCACGTGAGTGACTACGTGAAGACCCCGCCAGTACGCATGCGTGCCATATCGTCTATCGCATTACGACTGGCAGGGTGGACGTAATTCTCCTGCCAGCAACAGACCTGAGGTAAGTTTTTTTTAAACCTTTTCAGGCTTAAAACTTCTTGCAGGAACCTCTACTTAGAGATCCTGCTAAAAGTCTGGGTCGAAGTCGGGACGGAGGGGAGACCCCACGAACTTCAGGGAACCCCGCCTACGGACATAGGCGCTCGGAAGACCGCGGAATGCGGGTAGCGAGCGACGGTGAATTCACCTTTGAGCCGCTGGCGGTAGAACCAGCGGCTTCACATTGGTGGAGAACCCGCTCGGGAGACCGTGGAATACGGGGAGCGGATGGCGGTGGATTCGCCTTCGAGCCGCTGGCAGTAAAACCAGCGGCTTCATATTGGTGCCGGGAGCACCTAGACAACCGCTCCAGAGACCGCGGAACACGGGGAGCGGGCGGCGGTGGATTCGCCTTCGAACCGCTGGCGGTGGAGCCAGTGGCTTCATATTGGTGCCGGAGGCACTTGGAGAACCCGCACCGTAGACTGCGGGATGCGAGGAGCGGACGGTGGTAAGTCACCTACTGAGCCGCTGGCAGTAAAACCAGTGGTTTCATATACACCCCCCCCGAAGCAGGATACCCCCCCGACTTTGTAAATCGCGGCTATCCCTTTTATAGGGACCACGGGGATATCCCGGCTGCAGTTACTGCGGGGATACCCAGATCGGTGGGGAGGGGGGGGGGGGGGGATGCCCTGACTGGAGAACATCACGGAGAAGCCCTGCTATAAGGGACCGCGGAGAAAAAGCTTGGGGGAGAAATAACCCGCAATGGAAGCCTTTCTACAAGGACCACAGAGGGAACCTCAGCTGTAACAAACTACGACCAGGAGACCAGGCTCGGGAGGAGCGTTGCCCCGCAGCAGAAGGTTTTAAAAAGGACATGCAGGTAAATTCCTTACTCGAAGTTTGTTTTGTGCTATTTTGTGAGAATATGTTACAGGAATGGACCGCATCCAGACTGACTGCGGAGGACCGCGGAATTGTGGGCAGTCAGGGCAGTCAGCAGCGGTAGACTGCACCTGGATCGCTATTGATCAGCAGTCTCCGACCTGGCACCTGCACAGTCGGAATCGACAACAGACTGGTGGGAAGGCCAAGCAGAAGTCGGACAGGCCGAAGACTCGGACGGGTCAGGTTGTGAAGACTCACCGCTGGCAGGAGCAACTGTGATCGCATATCCCACATGGAGCGGTTGATGGAGCAGAAGCTCCAATGTGACATGCTCCGGTATATGGAGTCTAGTCACCATTGGGTCCCAGGACGTCCATGGCAGCACCTTATTGAGGGCTGCATAATGCTTCTCCCACAACAGAGGGGAGCATTAGGAGTCACCTCTGGGCTGACTCTGAAGACAGGGGTTTGGCTGAAGATACAACAAGTGTGCAGGGGGTGCAGGAACAACACTACCAGCAGCAGGAGTTCGACGAGTGGCCGTCGGGTTCAGGAAGGCCACTTCATCACGCAAGACCTCACATCTTCGACGTCAGCACCCCTGCGCACCCACCAGCAAACCACGATGAACTGAAGCTGGTGAAAGCTTGAAGGCCGTACAACCAGGACAAAGGTCTTTTTAGGCCACAGCCCAGAACGGCCTTCCTGGAAGATGCGCCAACCCCGTACTTGAGCTCCTCTACCTCCCAGGAGCAGGTCCAAAATCATGCACACATGTTTGAGGCAGCTCCTGGGTCGGGTTGCATAAGTCCTCCCATTCGGATCGATGATGTCTCCTGTCATGGATACAAGTTGGTAATATTAAACTGGTTTGAATATTTACACTGGTTTGGGATAACATAAGATTAGTTTATACTGCACACAGGTATGGTTGGAGTTGCCTTTCAAGGCAGGCTCACAAGAATGGGATGTGGACTGATCATTGTCAACAGCCTCAACCCACATGTGCAGTATAGACTTTTCTGAATAACTTCCATGTGATCATTTCCACTCACAGGGTTGAGGATATTTGAAATTTAACTGGATGAGGCAAAGATACACTCAGAGGCGTTGCAAAATGGGCTAACTCCAGTTTCCAGATTATTTACCAAATCGCTACTATCAGTGCTTCAACTGCACAGAGCTAACAAATAAGTAGCATGGCCAATCTGGATGATATTGAACATACTGTATTTTACTAAATTAGCCTTATCAGCAACATAGCTATATTTGAGAAATTGGTTCACACCCGTCCAGTTAAATTTAAATTAAGTTGATACCAACTGAAACTATTGAGGCTCAATCAACAATGAACGAGGCATATAGTGGCGAAGGGTGCATTCTCGCCACACTAGGGAGGAATGTTCTTTTATGTCTTCCTCCATTTGGCCTCAATAGACGGGTCTTGCAAAATTCAGCAAGATTCCCGCTTCCGGGTTTTCATAGTGCCTGCCTGGGTTATACACCTATGGCTCCCGCTGAGGCGAAGAATGAGCATAAGACCTTACATAGTTATTTCCGGATAAAAAAGATGCTGGTTCAGTTGTGATGTTGAAACCATCCTCTGCATGATATAATCAATTCATAGACTTACAGACTCTGAGAGATCGTTCCTGCGGCTTGGGTTGTCAAACCATAAGCGTTAAGAGTGCTCACTACAGATTGCAGGGATAGCACCAAATAGCAACAATCTGCATAGGAGATGGGAAGCATTGTTTATGCTTCCTTACGTTTAACTCGGCACGGATGACTGACACATTAAAATTCAGTTTTATGGGATTATAACATTGTTAATATTCCATTACTGTGCCTGAAGTACCTCCTCATCATTTGGCTGCTGAGAACATAAACCACTCTGTCCGGTCTCACCCTTTGACATCAAGAATATGAAGGTATCGTCAACTTAAAACCTCCCAGGCCTAGGGACGCAGAGATATGGGTTGTTAACATTGTACTACGTCACTTCACCGATGGGCACCAGCAACATCCCTGTCCATGGTCATACTCACGTACTAGTAATTACGCCATGGCGCTGAGTATAGCACTACGGGTCCAGTCATTGCAACACTGGATAGGATGATCATATCTGCGGGCTATAATAACATGTTTTGTTTATGATTAGTCAAGCAGATTAGACAGGGACACAGACCAAACTAGATGTTGCATATCCCATGGACCTTGGGTTGCGTGTGATCACGCATCTACACCAGTATGTCAAGGTTCCCAAGAGCCTTATAGACTCTGACAGCAATATTGTTAGTTACATAAAATCTTGTTAGAAGGAATCACTACGAACCTTCTCCAGATGGTTATATGGGTCTGGCATATACAGGGGTGTACATTGACATTGAGTCTCACTCTACCAGGACCGCTATACCTCAGCAGCAGGGATGGACCACATCCTAGTGGTTGCAGGATGGTCAAACTATTTATTTGTCCAAATATTCAGAATAAACCTATTGCCAGATCAGGGGTATTGCCAACTCTATGTTAGGTATGGTTCATACTTCCTCCAGATTGAGGGAGGTTACTATTGCCACTATTATTCATTAATAGCATCAACATGTCTATATCTATGTCATGTCTGAATGCATTCTTAATGTTCACTCATCACTGGCCTACTGATGCAGTGTATGACGCCTGGACTCGTTTCCACGGCATGAAATCACAGAGCTTTAAAATCTTCACGTATTCACTCACGTGACTCCGAAGTAAAATAGTAAGATTAAACGAGCTTACCAATTTGAAGTTTGATCTTTATTTTATGAGGAGTAACGTTGAGGGATTACGTGCCCTCCGCTCCCAGCCCTCTATCATAAAGGTCAACTGGTATCCTATTTCTCTAATCTTACTATGTTTAGTTCATTTACTGTTGTCCGTGATTTCACACCGCTGCTTTGAAGATTGACACGCATGCGTACTGGCGGGGTCTTCACGTAATCCCTCAACGTTACTCCTCATAAAATAAAGATCAAACTTCAAACTGGTAAGTTCTCGTTTAATCTTACTATTCAGGCTGCATGGTAAGTTCAGAAAAAAGACACAAAGTGCTGGAGTAACTCAGCAGGTCAGGCAGCATCTCTGGAGAACATGGATAGATGACGCTTCGGGTCGGGACTCTTCGTCTGACTGGGGGTCAGGTGGGGGTGGAACAAGGCCTGGCAAGTGATATGTGGAGGATGGAACTGCAGATGCTGGTTTAAACTGAAGAGAGACACAAAATGCTGAAATAACTCAGTGGGACAGGCAGCATCTTTGGAGAGTAGGAATGGGTGACATTTCTTCCGAAGAAGGATCTCGACCCGAAACATCGCCCATTCCTTATCTCCAGAGATGCTGCCTGTCCTGCTGAGCTACTCCAGCATTATTATCTAATACTATTACTCCAGCATTATTCCAGCACTATTATCTAAATGGTGTCAAGTTGAGAAGTACAACAGGATCTGGCGGCCCTTGTTCATCAGTCAATGAAAGTAAGCATGTAGGTACAGCAGGCAGTGAAGAAAGCGAATGGCATGTTGGCTTTCACAACAAGAGGAGTTGAGTATAGGAGCAAAGAGGTCCTTCTGCAGTTGCACAGGGCCTGAGTGAGATCACACCTGGAGTATTGTGTGCAGTTTTGGTGCCCTAATTTGAGGAAGGACATTCTTGCTATTGAGGGAGTGCAGCGTAGGTTCACAAGGTTAATTCCCGGAATGCCGGGGCTGTCATACGCTGAGAGAATGGAACGGCTGGGCTTGTATACTCTGGAATTTAGAAGGATGAGAGGGAATCTTACAGATTATTAAGGGTTTGGGCACGCTAGAGGCAGGAAACATATTCCCGAGTCAAGAGTCAAGAGTGTTTTATTGTCATATGTCCCGGATGGAACAATGAAATTATTACTTGCTGCAGCACAACAGAATATGTGAATATGCAAACATTGTATATAATGGGAAAAGAAAGAAATAACAAATATAGTGCAAATAACAAATGATAATATAATCTTTTGCAGTTCAGAGCTCACAGCTTATTCGTTGTTGTGTTTAATAGTCTGATGGCTGTGGGGAAGAAGCTGTTCCTGAACCTGGACGTTACAGTCTTCAGGCTCCTGTACCTTCTTCCTGATAGCAGTGGTGAGATGAGTGTGTGGCCAGGATGGTGTGGTTCCTTGATGATTCTGGCTGCCTTTTTGAGGGCAGCGACTATGATAGATCCCTTCGACGGTGGAGAGGTCAAAGCCGGTGATGGACTGGGCAGTGGTCACAACTTTTCGTAGTTTTTTTCGCTCCCGGACGTTTAAGTTGCCGAACCAGGCCACGATGCACCCAATCAGAATGCTCTCTACTGCGCACCGGTAGTAATTTAGGAGTATCCTCTTCGACATGCCGAATCTCCATAACCTTCTCAGGAAGTATAGTTGCTGATGTGCCTTCTATATAATTGCATCGATGTGCTGGGTCCAGGAAAGATCTTCTGATATATGCACACCCAGGAATTTGAAGTTATTGACCCTCTCCACCATCGTCCCGTTGATATAAACAGGATTGTGGGTCCTCATACTAAAGTCCACAATCAGGTTTTGCTGGTGTTGAGGGCCAGGTTGTTGTGCTGGCACCATTTGGCCAGTCGGTCGATCTCACTTCTATACTCATACTCGTCCCCATCAGTGATTCGTCCCACAACAGTGGTGTCATCGGCGAAGTTGATGATGGAGTTCACACAATGACCGGCTACGCAGTCATGGGTATAGAGTGAGTAAAGCAGGGGGCTGAGCACGCAGCCTTGAGGTGCTCCTGTACTAATTGTCACTGAGGATGAAGTGGTTCCTCCAAATTGAACAGACTGGTCTGTGGATGAGGAAGTCAAGGATCCAATTGCAGAGGGATGCGCAGGGGCCCAGTTCTGTGAGCTTGGTAACCAGCTTGGAAGGGATGATGGTATTAAACGTTGTTGGGGGAGTTCAGAACCAGGGGCCACACTCTAAGAATAAGGGATAAGGTATTTAGAATGGAGATAAGGAAATACTTTTTCACAGAGAGTTGTGAGTCTGTGGAATTCTCTGCCTGAGAGGGCTGTGGAGGTCGGTTTTCTGGATACTTTCAAGATAGAGCTAGATAGGGCTCTTAAAGGTAGCAGAGTCCAGAGATATAGGGAGAAGGCTGGAATGGGGTAATGATTGTGGATGATCAGCCATGATCACATTGAATGGCAGTGCTGGCTGGAAGGGCCGAATGCCCTACTCATGCACCTATTGTCTATCTTAACTGAGGGGAGGGGGGTGGGTGAGTGGAGGGGGGTGGGGTTAGATAGGCGGTTGGACAAAGGCCAGAGACAAAGGTATGAACAATGTGCTTTTTGTGTGTTCTGACCTTTCTGTGATTTCACCCTCACGTTGTAACTGTTGTAAGGTTCCATTTACTCTGACAGCTGATATACTGATACATCATGAAACTTATTTAATGACATATTCCTCTCTTGCAGTAATGTCACATGAAAGAAAGCTGGAGCAAGGAATTGGGAGGAGGACAAACATACACACATGTTTTAATTGATGCAAGAAAGATAATGGGAAGGGAGTCACTGTCACATGTGTGAAAACACCAAGTGTTAGAGTAACTAACGGGTCAGGCAGCAACTGTGGAGGACAAGGATGGGCGACCTTTCGGGATAGGATCCTTCCCAGACAGAAGAAGGGTTCCGACCCGAAACGGGGGCGTCCCGTATGGGTATGGCTGTCCGTTTTTTCACCTTTTTTTTATTTTTAGTGAGTTATAGTGTTTTGTTTCTGGAGCTCTAGTCTTTTTTATGTGGGGGTTGGGGGGGGGGGGGGAGGGGGAAACTGCTTTTCAGGGTCCCTACCTGGTCGGAGAGGCGGCTTTTCTCCGGGCAGTACCTTCGACCCATCCTCGCGGCCTACCAGCGGACCTGCAGCGGCGTTTCCTGTCAAGACCAGCCAGAACCTCGGCTTCGGCAGCGGCACAGCGCTGGAGCGCTATCGCGGAGCGGGCGATGCCTTGCCTGGGTCGCCGTGCTGGGTCTCCGGTGAGCTGAGACCGCCAATAAAAACATCGCGGAGCTGCGGATGTGTGGAGCGGCCAGCTGCAGGCAGCGGCGCTGAACTTTACATCGGGAGCCTGGGATCTCTCGCCGAGATCGCCAGTGGTGGAGCTCCATCCAGCGCGGCCAAGTGGCTTCGGAAGCCGTGGTCTCCGGTAAGGAAGCGGCCGTTCCAGGTTCCCCATGCCGCTGAGAGGGTTCTCCCAACGCCGGAGCACCATCACCCGGCGAGAACAGCCTGGAACATCGAGCCTCCGTAAAGGCAACTGCGGAGGCCAAAATAGGCCCGACTATGAGTGGACATGGGATGGGGACTGGACATTGTGCCTTCAAGTCAAGTCAAGTCAAGTCAAGTCAAGTTTATTCGTCACATACACATACGAGATGTGCAGTGAAATGAAAGTGGCAATGCTCGCGGACTTTGTGCAAAAAGACAAACAAACAAACAACCAAACAAACTACAAACAGAATGGAACAGAATCACATATTCTTTTTCATATTAAATATTGTGGGCGGAAGGGAAAAGGGAAAAAAACAGCAATTAAAAAAAAAAAGCAGTAGGGTGGTACAGTAAAGTTAGTCCCTGGTGAGATAGGAGTTTACAGTCCTAATGGCCTCTGGGAAGAAACTCCTTCTCAACCTCTCCGTTCTCACAGCATGGAAACGGAGGCGTTTGCCTGAACATAGCAGCTGGAACAGTCCGTTGCAGGGTTGGAAGGGGTCTCCCATGATTTTATTGGCTCTGGAGTTGTACCTCCTGATGTATAGTTCCTGCAGGGGGGCGGGTGAAGTTCCCATAGTGCGTTCGGCCGAACGCACTACTCTCTGCAGAGCCTTCTTGTCCTGGGCAGAGCAATTCCCAAACCAGGTGGTAATATTTCCGGACAAGATAAATAATGGGAACCATTGTGGGGGGATGTTTTTTATGTTTAAATTTCTTTCTTTATTATTGTTATGTCTGTAATCTTTTTTTATGTGCTGCACAGGCAACAAGCATTTCACTACACCTATTGGTGTATGTGACTAATAAAGAATCTTTGAACCTTTGAGCCTATCCATTTCCTCCACAAATGCTGCCTAACCTTACCAGCATCTGCCATTCCTCATGGCTTCACTGTGACTGTGTCCATAGGCAAGAATGGAAGATTAGACCATAGTGTGATCCATTAGAATGGAATGTTATGTTGTCAAGCTGGATAGCGTGCAGAGAACATTCATGAGGATCTTGCCAAGAATCAAGGGCCTGAGCTATAGGGAGTGGTTGAGCAAGCTAGGACTCTTCCTTGGAGGATGAAGGGTGATCTCATAGAGGTGTACAAAATCATGAGAGGAATAGATCCGATAAACACACAGAATCTCTTGCCCAGAGTTGGGGAATCGAGAACCTGTGGACATCAGTTTAAGGTGAGGGGGAAAGATTTAATAGCAACCAGCGGGCTACCATTTTTACACATAGTGTGGTGGGTGTATGGAACAAGCTGCCAGAGGAAGTAGTTGAGGTAGGCACTTTCATAACATTTAAGAAACATTTAGACAGGTACATGGTTTTACTTTAGTTTAGTTTAGTTTAGTTTAGTTTAGTTTAGTTTAGTTTAGTTTAGTTTAGTTTAGTTTAGTTTAGTTTAGTTTAGTTTAGTTTAGTTTAGTTTAGTCTTCCGTGCGGGCGCTGCAAGCCAGCTGCCCTACCAGCAGCGTGTTAGTTTTTTCAACTTTTTTAATTTTTTTAGTGTGTCCCAATGTGTGTTTTTAATGTTTCTTGGTGTGTCTTGTGTGGGGGTTGGTGAGGGGGGGTAAGGGGGAAACCGCTTCGGTCGCCTCCTCCACGGAGATGCGGCTTTTTCCATGTCGCCTCCCTCGTGGCCGATCACAGAGGATCAGTGTGGCCTTTCCCAGAGATGCGCCCGGAGCTTCAGCAGTGGGCTCTTTCATCGTGAAGCGGGCAAGCCCTCGCCAGGGGTCGCCGGAAGGGAGCGCTCCGTTCGCTGGCCAGCGGCAGCCTGAATCCGTGGTCTGCGGAGCTCCCGCTGGCGCAGCGCCTTGAGCCTGGGATCCCTTGTTGGGGACCCCGGAGGAGAAGAGCTCCGGCCGCCGGCCCATGACCTACTTCTAACGGCGGGCGCGGCGGGGACTTACCATTCGGAGCGGGATCCCTCGCCAGGGATCCCTGGAGAAGATCTCCAACCGCCGGCCCTGCGGGCTGCGGTGCTTCTCACTGCGGCGCGGTGGGGACTTTAGATCTTTGACCGCCGGCCTGCAGCCTACACCATCTTGAAGCCGCGGTCTCCGGTGGGGAGGCACCGATTCAGGACTTACCTGGACTTACCTTGTCTGCACATCTGGCCGCCCGCAGCTGCGACTGCGGAGGGTTGTGGTCCCGACCACGGGGGGAAATGGAGGAGGACTGACTAAAGTTTGTGCCTTCCACCACAGTGTTGAATGCTGTGGTGGATGTTTGTGTTCTTTTTTTTATTGTGTATTGTGTGTTCTTTTTGTTATTGTACCTTACGCCCCCTCACCAACCCGGGTCTCTGGCGCTGCATTCGCTGTAAGGCAGCAACTCTACCGCTGCACCACCGCGACGATCCAATAGGATAGGATAGGTTTAGAGGGATATAGGCCAATCACAGGCAGGTGAGACTAGTGTAGATGGGATGTTGGTCGGTGTGGGCAAGTTAGGCTGAAGGGCCTGTTTCTACACTTTACGACTTGATGACTCAAATAATATTGTGACATTAACTGCTTATCCTCCACTCCAGCTGTGATGCCTTACGTATTTACGATAGAGCTACAGCACTGCCAATAATGAAGTTGTATCAGCTGCCTCTAAAGCGAATTACATCCACCGAAATGTTGCCAGTTTCTGTGCATGTTCAAATAAATTCCACTCTCAATAACAATGTCTATAGGATATCTGGGCTTCTGTTTACTAAGGCAAATAAGGAACAGATTTAACAAAAGAACGTTCTTTATTGATGGCAATCTACACTCAACCATCAGCACTGTCTGAATCAACAATGCATCAAATGAGCTGATGAACACAGAAACATATGGTTGAGGAGCAAGCCTATTCTGCCATTTGATAAGGACATGGTTAAGCCTCACGGTTAGGGCGGCACGGTGGCGCAGCGGTAGAGTTGCTGCCTTACAGCATCAGAGACCCGGGTTAGATCCTGACCAAGGGTGTTATCTGTACGGTGTTTGTACGTTCTCCCCATCACCTGCGTGGGTTTTCCTCGAGTTCTCCAGTTTCCTCCCACACTCCAAAGGCGTACACGTTTGTAAGATAATTAGCTTGGTTAAAAAAAAAATTGTAAATTGCCCCTAGTGGGTGAAGGATAATGTTAATGTGTGGGGATCGCTGGTCGGCACAGACTCGGTGGGCGGGAGGGCCTATTTCCGCGCTGTATCTCTAAACTAAACTAAACTAAATGTCTGATTATGTTGCTGTGCATGTGAGTGACCTTAAGCATCATTCACATCATGACGTCTGTTTAATCCGTTACATTATCTCCATCAACATGGTATCAAGGGAACAGCAGAAATATAGTATGAAGGAGGGTCCCATCCTGAAATGTCATCTGCCCATTCCTCAAACAGAATCTATGTGACACATTGGGTTTTTCCAGCTGTTTGTTTTACGATACGATACGACACGACAGAACTTCATCCCAGGAGGGAAAAAATTGATCGGCCAACACAAAACTCAAAATACATGAAACATGAAATTAAAGTGACGAGGGGAAAGGATTGGGGATGTGCAAAGATTGGGGGGGGAGGGTGGGGGTGGAGGGGCATTAGTCTACCCCACGACAGAAGGGAGAGGAGTTGAACAGTTTGATAGCCACAGGGAAGAAGGATCTCCTGTGGCGTTCTGTACTGCTTCTTGGTGGAGCCAGTCTGTTGCTGAAGGTTCTCCTCAGGTTGACCAGTGTGTCATGGAGGGGGTGAGCTGTATTGGCCAAGATGCTCGCAGTTTGAGGAGCATTTTCCCCTCCAAGACCACCTCCCGTGAATCCGACTCCGCCCCCAGGATGGAGCCAGCCTTCCTGATGAGTTTGTTAATTTAGTTGTAAAGGAAACTTTACGAACAAAAATAACAACAATTTTCAATCAGTCTCAAGAACACTTCTTTGAACTATTAAAATCTCAAAGCTTAAAACTTTTCTTTGGCAAATCCTCACATACAATTTGACGATTCCCAGCAAAGAGGATGCATAGACTGTCCACAGTGGCTCGACTTTAAACTTTAGACATACTGCGTTTACTAGAGATACGGTGCGGAAATAGGCCCTTCAGCCCGCTAAGTCCGCGCCGACCGCGCCACTGGCTTGATACACCTCATACACCAACACTATCCCACACGCTCGGGGCAATTTCCAATCTACAGCAGCCAATTAACCTACAAACCTGTATGTCTTTGGAGCGTGGGAGGAAACCAGAGCAACCGGACAACTCACACAGTCACAGGAAGAATATGCAAACTCCGTACAGGCCGCACCCATAGTCAGGATCGAACCCGAGGAACTCTGGCGCCATAAGGGAGCAACTCTACTGTTTCAACACTGTGCACTTAGCAGTAGCACCAGTGCAGTGACTCTTCAGCTTTTCTACCAGAAAACTTCAGGAATGGCTTGATGAGAGTGACCGAGAGACCAAAGAGCTATTTGACAACAAACCCAAGGAGTTCTTGAATTGAAGGGACAGGAAGAAAAAAAATAATCAGCTCTCCATGCACATGAAGGCCAAGGACCAATGAAAAAAATTGTGTCTCAAGAAATAGATGGTAATTGAAATAATTCAGGTGATGCACCAACTGGAGACGGAAGGAACTGCAAATAGACACAACATGCTGGATGGAGTAACTAAGTGGGACAGGCTGCATCATTCTGAAGAAGGGTCTCAACCCGAAACGTCACCCATTCCTTCAATCCAGAGACGCTGCCTGTCCCGCTGAGTTACTCCAGCATTTTGTGACTATCTTCAGGGTAAACCAGCATCTGCAGTTCCTTCCTACAAAAGGAATATTGTGTACATCAGTCTATGAAAGTAAGCAAGCAGGTACAGCAGGCAGTGAAGAAAGCGAATGGCATGTTGGCCTTTATAACAAGAGGAATCGAATATAGGAGCAAAGAGGTCCTTCTGCAGTTATACAGAGCCCTAGTGAGACCACACCTAGAGTATTGTGTGCAGTTATGGTCCCCTAATTTGAGGAAGGACATTCTTGCTATTGAGGGAGTGCAGCGTAGGTTTACAAGGTTAATTCCCGGGATGGCGGGAGTGTCATATGCTGAGGGAATGGAGCAGCTGGGCTTGTACACTCTGGAGTTTAGAAGGATGAGAGGGTATCTCATTGAAACATATAAGATTGTTAAGGGTTTGGACACGCTAGAGGCAGGAAACATGTTCCCAATGTTGGGGGAGTCCAGAACCAGGTGCGCAGTAGAGAGTATGCTGACCAGTTGCATCGTGGCTTGGTTCGGCAACTTGAGCGCCCTGGAGTGGAAAAGACTACAAAAAGTAGTAAATATTGCCCAGTCCATCATCGGCTCTGACCTCCCTTCCATCGAGAGGATCTATTGCAGTCACTGCCTCAAAAAGGCTGGCAGTATCATCAAGGACCCACACCATCCTGGCCACACACTCATCTACCCGCTACCTTCAGGTAGAAGGTACAGGAGCCTGAAGACTGCAACGACCGGGTTCAGGAATAGCTACTTCCCCACAGGCATCAGGCTATTAAACTTGGCTCGGCCAAAACTCTGAACATTAATAGCCCTTTATCTGTTTATTTGCACTTTATCAGTTTATTTATTCATGTGAGTATATATTTATATAATGGTATATGGACACACTGATCTGTTCTGTCTTCATGCCTTCTATATTCTATTGTTCTGAAGCAAAGCAAGAATTTCATTGTCCTATCAGGGACACATGACGATAAACTCTCTTGAATCTTGAATCTTGAATCTTGAACCAGGGGCCACAGTTTAAGAATAAGGAGTAAGCCATTTAGAACGGAGGTGAGGAAACACTTTTTCTCACAGAGTGGTGAGTCTGTGGAATTCTCTGGCTCAGAGGGCGGTGGCGGCAGGTTCCCTGGATGCTTTCAAGAGAGAGCTAGATAGGGCTCTTACAAATAGCAGAGTCAGAGGATATGGGGAGAAGGCAGGAACGGGGTACTGATTGGGGATGATCAGCCATGATCACATTGAATGGCGGTGCTGGCTCGAAGGGCCGAATGGCCTACTCCTGCACCTATTTTCTATTGTCTATTTTCTATTCGATTACACACAGCTGCACGCGACAGGCTGCCGTCTCACCGGCGCCATTTTCAAGCTAATCAATCAAATCAATCAAAGGTGTGGTCTCACTAGGGCTCTGTATAACTGCAGAAGGACCTCTTTGCTCCTATATTCGATTCCTCTTGTTATAAAGGCCAACATGCCATTCGCTTTCTTCACTGCCTGCTGTACCTGCTTGCTTACTTTCATAGACTGATGTACAAGGGCCCCCAGATCCCGTTGTACTTCCCCTTTTCACAACTTGACGCCATTCGACATCGAATGGATGAATAAGTCTATTGGCCAAATATATTCACATACAAGGAATTTGCCTTGGTGCTCCTCCTGCAAATGACAACATAACATACAGTGACAGTTAGGAATGACACATGAAACATTAAACATTAATAATAAAACATTATCGATTAAACATGTGAGCTAAATATAATACCAGAGGAAAAGAAGGCTACAGATTTTTGGTTATTGAGTAGCACTACTACTCGTGGAAAAAAGCTGTTTTTATGTCTGGCTGTGGCAGCTTTGACAGTCCGGAGTCCGAACTGCAGATGGCCACTTTCCTGGAATATCAAGTATCACCACGAAAGAGTTGGTGGTCCATGGGTTCTACTAGTTAATGGCTCCCATTGGTTCATAAGTTGACCCACTAGTTAATGAGTTGAAAAATGTTTGGGTATGTCACCTACTATTGAATCCCCAAATTGCCAATGAACACACCACCTACTTAGAAATGGGGACAATGTTGAATCATAGAAACATAGAAAATAGTTGTAGGAGTAGGCCATTCGGCCCTTTGAGCCAGCAACGTCATTCAATATGATCACGGCTAATCATCCAAAATCAGTATCCCGTTCCTGCCTTTTCCCCATATCCCTTGATTCGTTCATCCCCAAGAGCTAAATCCAATTCTCCCTGTGCAGGGAACAAATCAAAGCGATATCATAGAAAATGTTCTGCATTTCAGATAATTTCTAAGAATTTTTGTAACAATAACTCTTCATTTAGACAGACTGCTATTAAAGGTCTTAAGATTAATTACAGAACTGGAAGATTTTGATCTGCTTCCACTAGATGCCAACACATTGGGGTGGGAGAAGCAGGAAAAATGTAACAAATAAGTTTTTCTTCTGGTAAAGGAAAGCAATTCCTCTTTTTCTAATTGAAATGAATTTATGTTATTGTGAGGCACATTGAAAAGTCTCATCTAGCTTTTCACTCTTTCTTTTTACTACTCAGCATCCATAACTGTAATAAAAAAACATTTGACCTGATGAAAAAAGACCAAAAAGCTGGAGCAACTCAACGGGTCAGGTGGCATCTCTGGACTTAATGTAGTTTAGAGATACAGCACAGAAACAGGCCCTTTGGCGCACCATGCCGATCGATGATCCCCGCACACTAACAGTATCCTACACACACTAGGGACAATTGACATTTATAGCAAGCCAATTAACAAGTCTTTGGAGAAAACCCACGTGGTCACGGGGAGAACCAACAAAGTCCGTACAGACAGCACCCGTAGTGAGGATCAAAGCCAGGTTTCTGGCACAGTGAGCACTGTAAGGCAGCAACCCCACTGCTGTGCCACCGTGCCGCCCTAGAGAACAAAATTAGATGACATTTTGCAGTGGGCCCCATCTTCAGGCTGCTATAATTCTAGTCTGGACCAGTCTGAAGAAAGGTTTCGGCCCGAAACGTTGCCTATTTCCTTCGCTCCATAAATGCTGCTGCACCCGCTGAGTTTCTCCAGCACTTTTGTCTACCTAATTAAAGTTGCCTTGTCTTCTATATAATTAAAAGTTTAATCTTGACCACTTCCTGTTTGCGCTTTATATTGATTTTTAGAAAAATAACGCTACGACGTATGGCTGTGATTTTTGGCCATCTTACTCAGAGTCTCCCTCCGCTCATCAGGTGCCGAGGATTTTTCCCATCGATGAAAAATAAAAGAGTTATTAGTATTTACAAAATGTTGAGATTCTCTCTCCTGTCAATCACGCTATGAAGGCCACGCCCCTTCTGGTGGGAGGGGGGAGGGACTATAAAACCCAGAAGTGTGGGCATGGCTCAGACTCTGCAAGATGGAGTAGGGAGAGGTCACGACTTGCTGTCTTTAGTCTAGTATGTAATAGTCTAGTATGTAATATAATTAATCAAGTCCGAACACTTGGTCCTGCTGGTCAGGTTGGGGGGAGTTGCCCCCCGCCACGGGTACCATGTAATCTCGTGCTACCTGCTACATGGTCGGATAGTCAGCGACTAACCCATCTTCCCCCCCCCCCCAGTTTGCCTGGTGAGGAGGGGGCTGTGAAACCCCGGCAGGACCAAAAACAAGACTTGTCAAAGGGCGGATGAGCTTCCAGCGAGCCAACGGCCATCCACACTTCAGTACAAGTTGCGATCACTATCGTCCATAGCATTGTAAGGAATGATGATAAAGCACCCACACAGCAAAAGCCAGTGGTGGAAGGCCGCAGCAACTGGAGGACAAGGATGTTCCCGTTGTAAACCAGCACCACTGCATCACTAATGTTTTCAACGATGATGAATGAATGAACACTAGCCTGCAATTCTGGCAGTTACTCCATTATTATTTGATGACAGTTTATAATATCAAAGAGATTTATTTAAATGGAAGTTTTACCTGTCTGTCCAGAACTGAAATAATTTATGGAGAGTCCCTGAAGATTCAGATTATGATGGATGGAAGGAGCAAGGTTAATTAGAACAATGCCGACTTTTATAATTTTTTAAATGATTTATTGACTAAGAAAGAGAGATGAATTTTCTGCCTACCTCATTTCTAATCTGGTGAGTCACACACATTAAACAATAGTAAAAATCAAAAATCAAGATTAATTACATTACGTTCTGGCAACTGTTCAATAAAAAGTGACCTCTCTACTACATTTCTAACATTTATAAACGGAATTAAAACAAAGCTAATTTCTATACAGTAGCAATATACTAAAGAAACATCCTTTGTCATTTTTCGTATTCATTCACAAAACAATGTTTTGTATTTGAAGTGTATCATTCAGGCAATGGCAATACATTTATGATTTAACCTTAGCATTATGGTGATATGTTTTAAGACATCAAAAGAGCCTCAAATAATTTAGTGGGAGAATTCACAACCTGTAATATTATTTATTGAAAATGCATTCATTAAAGCTAAAATGACATTTCAAAATTAATAGGAGCACAAGGAAGCATCTGTTGACCCTAATACCTCTATAGGGTATCAACTGATATGTCGAAGAAAAGACTAAACCAAGGTTTAGTACAACTTAATCTTTATTAACACTTGAGTAACTTAAACATGCTTGCAAACAATTGACTTCTAATAACTTCTCATTTACTTTACTATTTCAACTTATCACTTCTTAAACTAAATCACAAAAACTCATGACTTGGAGTCAGATATTACCCTTATGAATGAATTGGCAAGATTCACTCTGTAGGGGGTCGTCTTGAACTAGTTTTGAACTCAGGTCCTTTCTTCTTGCGATGGGTGTTCCCTCGTTGCCACAGCCGATGTCTATAAATGCCCTACTTTGATACTAATTTTCCTTCCATGTTCGAAAGGAAGCCTTTGTTCTAACCCAAGGCTCTCATGACTTTAAAGTCGATGATTTCAAGTTGTCACTCCTCCAAGGGCTGAATAAAGAAAAAAACATCTTCATTCTATATCAGGCTGGAGAGTTTTTAATTGCATTGCCTGGTCATATCTCTTTCTCAATATCGAGTTATTTTGCAAAATGTCCATTCCAGGCACCTTATCTTCTCAAGACCGTGCCGCCTGGCCGTGAAGTTACCTTCAGCTCTGCTCCAACTGTCAATGACGTGATCGTTTTCACCGCCCTCCTTTGTTCTCCAGGCTCCAGCATTTTGCTGTGTCTGTGTCTAGCTAGTAGCATCCTCCCAAAGCCTGTCGGGATAATTGACATCCAGACCCAGGCTATACATCAGTAATGATTGGCAAGGAATGTGTGCCAAAGAAGACAATATAGAGACATTTAGTTTGGAAAGAGAGCACAGAAGATTTACAGGATCATGCCAGGATTTGAGGGCTTGAGCTATAGGGAGAGGTTGGGCAGGTTACGACTTTATTCCTTATTCCCCTGTCCCACTTAGGAAACCTGAACGGAAACCTCTGGAGACGTTGTGCCCCACCCAAGATTTCCGTGCGGTTCCCGGAGGTTTGCAGGTGGTTGCCCGGACTGCTTGCAGGTACTGGAAGCAGGTAGGGAGACCTGACAAAACCTCCGGGAACCGCACGGAAATCTTGGGTGGGGCAGCAAAGTCTCCAGAGGTTTCCGTTCAGGTTTCCTAAGTGGGACAGGGGCATTAGAGTGCAGGAGGATGAGGGATGATCTTATAGAGGTGTATACAGCAGATCATGAGTGGAAGATCGGGTAAAAAAAACAGGACACAAAGTCCTGGGGTAACTCAGCAGGTCTCGGGAGAACATGGATAGGTGAAGATTTATGTCAAGAACCTTCTTCAGACTCCAGAATCCAGTTCAAATGTACCTTATTGTCACACGTCATAGAGCCATAGAGTGACACAGTGCGGAAACAGGCCCTTCGGCCCAACTTGCCACACCAGCCAACAATGTCCCAGCTACATTAGGCCCACTTGCCTGCACTTGGTCCATATCCCTCCAAATGTGTCCTATCCATGTACCTGTCTAACTGTTTCTTAAATGATAGGATAGTCCCAGCCTCAACTACCTCCTCTGGCAGCTTGTTCCATACACCCACCACCCTTTGTGTGAAAAAGTTCCCTCTCGGATTCCTATTAAATCTTTTCTCCTTCACCTTGAACCTATGTCCTTTGGTCCTAAATTTGCCTACTCTAGGCAAGAGACTGTGCATTAACCCGATCTATTCCTCTCCTGATTTATATACCTCAATAAGATCACCCCTCATCCTCCTGCGCTCCATGGAATGGAGACCCAGCCTACTCAACCTCCTCCTATAGCTCACACCCTCTCGTCCTGGCAACATCCTCGTAAATATTTCTGAACCCTTTCAAGCTTGACAATATCTTTCCTATAACATGGTGCCGAGAACTGAACACAATATTCCAAATGCAGTCTCACCAACATCTTATACAACTGCAACACGACCTCCCAACTTCTATCTCAATACTCTGACTGATGAAGGCCAAAGTGCCAAAAACCTTTTTGACCACCTAATCCACCTGCGGCTCGACCTTCAAGGAACCATGCACCTGTACTCCTAGATCCCTCTGCCCTACAACCCTACCCAGAGGCCAACCATTTACTGCGTAGGTCTTGCCCTTGCTCGATGTCCCAAAATGCAACACCTCACACTTCACAACCATTCCTCCGCCCACCTGGCCAATTGATCCAGCTCCTGCTGCAATCTTTCACAACCATCCTCACTATCTGAAAAACCACTCACTTTTGTATCAGTAGACTATAGGTGCAGGAGTAGGCCATTCGGCCCTTCGAGCCAGCACCGCCATTCAATGTGATCATGGCTGATCATGCCCCAATTGGTACCCCGTTCCTGCCTTCTGCCCATATCCCATGACTCCGCTAACTTCAAGAGCCCTATCTAGCTCTTTCTTGAACGTATCCAGAGAACCGGCCTCCACCGCAGAGAATTCCACAGACTCACAACTCTCTGTGAAAAAAAGTGTTTCCTCGTCTCCGTTCTAAATGGCTAACCCCTTATTCTTAAACTGTGGCCCCCTTGGTCTGGACTCCCCCAATCGGGAACATATCATCAATAAACTTGCTGTATGTCCTGTATCTAAGCAAAGTGATTTTTTTTAATTGCCTATGGTTTAGTAAAGATCTTATTATCCATAGGCACAGACTAACACAAGTACAAGAGAGTAGGAATATTAGATTACACTGAAACTGTACGCAAATCTCCTACCACCCTCTGGGTAAAGAACTTGCACCGCAGATCAGCTTTAGATTTTCTATTTCTCACCATAAAGCTATGGCCTCGAGCTTAGTTTAGTTTAAGGCGGGATAGATAAAGATACAGGGTGGAAACAGGCCCTTCGGCCCTTCAAGTCCACACCGAACAGCGATCCCAGCACATTAATACCATCCTACACGCACGAGGGACAATTTACATTTATACCAAGCCAATTAACCTCTACGTCTTTGGAGTGCGGGAGGAAACCAAAGATCTCAGAGAAAACCCACGCTGTCATGGGGAGAACGTATAAACTCCTTACAGACAGCACCCCTAGCCAGGATCGAACCCGGGTCTCTGGCACTGTAAGCACTGTGAGGCAGCAACTCTACCATGTGCCACCGTGCCGGCCAATCTTTCGTCTTTGATAGTTACACACTTTGGAAAAGGTTCTGACTGTTTTCCCTATCTATACCCTTTCATAATTCTATATACTTCTCTCGGGTCTCCCTTCAACCTCTGGCATTTCAGAGAATACTGACTGTTATGATATGATATGAATGAGTTTATTGGCCAAGTATATACACATACAAGGAATTTGCCTTGGTGCTCCGCTCGCAAGTAACAACAGGACATACGGTAAACCATTAAGAATAAAACATAAAACATTAAAACATTAAGAATAAAACATTATAGTTTAAACATGTGAATGAAATAAAATACCAGAGCAAAAGGAGGCTACAGACTTTTGGTTATTGAGTAGAGCTACTACTCGTGGAAAAAAGCTGTTTTTATGTCAGGCTGTGGCGGCTTTGACGGTCCGGACCTCTTACTTAGTATTGAGCTTTTCAATAATGGAGTTGACATGCATGCACTTAGTCAGTGAAAGATCCAATTCTTTCAATCATAATTTCAAGAATCCCATTCTCCAATTTACTCGCAAGCCAGGAATACCTCATGATCTGACAGGGTTGTAATAATTTGACATTTGGTTAATATAGCAAATTGCCTCTCTTTCTTTAGTTCCTGTCAGGTTGCGATCAATTACTTGATCAACAACCAAGTGAGGATAGAAGGAAATCAAAATGATTGAACTTTCAGACAAAGTGTACACACATTAAAATCTCTGGCTCATATCAGCCCTGATATTTACTTGAAGCTCGGAAGAATGGTGGAAGGGAGGATGTTTACACGAAAATCTGGAAGTGCAGGTTTCCTGAACATGCAGCCAAAATTAACAGCAGGTCATCTTTTAAATGTCAGTGCCTGATATCCAGCTCGATAGACTGGCTGTTTGTTGTGTTGGAAGGCAGCCAGGGCATGAATACCAGGTAGGTCTGAGATTACATAGAACACTATAGCACAGGAATGGGCCCTTCAGCGCGCAATGTTTGTGCCGAACATGATGCCAAGTGAAACTGATCTCATCTGCCTGTACTTGATCCGTATCCCACTATATCCCTGCACTTCTACGTGCTTACTTGAGTTTAGAGATACAGAGCGGAAATAGGCCCTATGGCCCACCGACTCCGCGCCGACCAGCGATCTCCCTGCACTAACATTATCCTATACACACTAGGGACAATTTACAATAGTTACCAAAGCCAATTAACCTACAAACCTGTACGTCTTTGGAGGGTGGGAGGCAACCGGAGCACCCGGAGAAAACACACGCAGGTCAAGGGGACAACGTACAAACTTGGTGCAGACAGCAGGTCAAGATCTAACTCGTGTCTCTGGCCCTGTAAGGCAGCAACTCTACTGCTGCACCACCATGCCCATCTAAAAGCCTCTTAAATGCTACTATTGCATCTGCCTCCACCACAACTCCTCTAATCCAGGCATCCTTCTGGATAATCTCTTCTGAAGCCTACATGTCCTTCCTGTAATGGGGAGACCAGAACAAGACACAGAGCTCCAAACGTGGCCCAAACAAAGAGAGATGCATCATGACTTCCTGACTCTTATATTCAATCATTAAAGATTATTGAAGAGTTTGAGGTTGGGGAGACTCAGACATTCACATGGCATGGAGACTTGCAGCTCACAGGGGCAGTATCAAATATTGAGAAGGGATGAGTTGGGACATACGGGTGTATCCTCCAAAGGTTTTGACGATACTGGGCTGCGTCGGGTCGATAGAAAGGAAGGCAAATTCGATGCTTGCATTTATATCAAGGGGACTGGAATACAAAAACAGATGTAATGCTGAGGCTCTATAAGGTGCTGGTCAGGCCGCATTTCTAATACTGTGAGCAGATTTGGGCCCCATATCTGAGGAGGGATGTGCTGGCTCTGGAGGGGGTCCAGAGGAGGTTTACAAGAATGATCCCAGGAATGAGTGGGTTAGCATATGATGAGCGCTTGATGGGCGTGCGCAACGTTTTGACGCCGTACGCAGGGACTTGACGCCGTACGTCACGCGCGAACTACCCACAGACTTCGCTCGAACTTCACGTCAGTCACTCGACCTCCGCACGGCCCCCGCTTCCGGTTTAGTCACACTTTCCGCATGCAGGTCGCATGCTCGTGGGACAGGCCCTTTACTCGTGGTCAAACTCGTGCATGGTCGAAAGCTGTGACCTCTCCTCCATGCTTCTTCAATCTAAACTAAAAAACTATTAGGGCGTCTGCGCGAGAATCCCAGCTGCAAATACGCCTCAGACTACGTATAAATCCCACCCACATAATTACAGACAGATGAAATATAAAGATAACTGGTTATAGTTATAACATACTGAGAAGCTAAATGACTACTATATCATCCATGGATGATGGGGCGAATGGCCTAATTCTACTCCTATAACTTGAGAACTTGTGAGTTCACTCATTAGGCCAGAGAGAAACATAGATACATAGAAAATAGGTGCAGGAGTAGGCCATTCGGCCCCGAGCCTGCACCGCCATTCAATATGATCATGGCTGATCAACCAACTCAGTATCCCGTACCTGCCTTCTCTCCATAGCCCCTGATCCCTTTAGCCACAAGGGCCACATTTAACTCCCTCTTAAATATAGCCAATGAACTGGCCTCAACTACCCTCTGTGGCAGAGAGTTCCAGAGATTCACCACTCTCTGTGTGAAAAATGTTTTTCTCATCTCAGTCTTAAAGGATTTCCCCCTTATCCTTAAGCTGTGACCCCTTGTCCTGGACTTCCCCAACATCGGGAACAATCTTCCTGCATCTAGCCTGTCCAACCCCTTAAGAATTTTATAAGTTTCTATAAGATCCCCCCTCAAACCCCTAAATTCTAGCGAGTATAATCCGAGTCTATCCAGTCTTTCTTCATATGAAAGTCCTGACATCCCAGGAATCAGTCTGGTGAACTTTCTCTGCACTCCCTCTATGGCAATAATATCCTTCCTCAGATTTGGAGACCAAAACTGTACGCAATACTCCAGGTGTGGTCTCACCAAGACCCTGTACAGCTGCAGTAGAACCTCCCTGCTCCTATACACAAATCCTTTTGCTATGAATGCTAACATACCATTCGCTTTCTTCACTGCCTGCTGCACCTGCATGCCTACTTTCAATGACTGGTGTACCATGACACCCAGGTCTCGTTGCATCTCCCCTTTTCCTAATCGGCCACCATTTAGATAATAGTCTGCTTTCCTGTTTTTGCCACCAAAGTGGATAACCTCACATTTATCCACATTATACTGCATCTGCCATACATTTGCCCACTCACCCAGCCTATCCAAGTCACCTTGCAGCCTCCTAGCATCCTCCTCACAGCTAACACTGCCCCCCAGCTTAGTGTCATCCGCAAACTTGGAGATGTTACATTCAATTCCCTCGTCCAAATCATTAATATATATTGTAAATAGCTGGGGTCCCAGCACTGAGCCTTGCGGTACCCCACTAGTCACTGCCTGCCATTGTGAAAAGGATCCGTTTACTCCTACTCTTTGCTTCCTGTTTGCCAGCCAGTTCTCTATCCACATCAATCCTGAACCCCTAATACCATGTGCCTTAAGTTTGTATACTAATCTCTTATGTGGGACCTTGTCGAAAGCCTTCTGAAAGTCCAGATACAACACATCCACTGGTTCTCCCCTATCCACTCTACTAGTTACATCCTCGAAAAGAGGGAGTTAAATGTGGCCCTTGTGGCTAAAGGGATCAGGGGGTATGGAGAGATGGCAGGTACGGGATACTGAGTTGGATGCTCAGCCATGATCATATTGAATGGCGGTGCAGGCTCTAAGGGCCGAATGGCCTACCCCTGCACCTAATTTCTATGTTTCTATGTTTCTGTGTCCTTCCTTTCCATTGCGTTAATCTCCTCTCTAACCAGCAACGCTACCCCACCTCCTTTTCCTTTCTGTCTATCCCTCCTGAATATTGAATATCCCTGGATGTTCAGCTCCCAGCCTTGGTCACCCTGGAGCCATGTCTCCGTGATCCCAACTATATCATAATCATTAATAGCTATCTGCACGTTCAACTCATCCACCTTATTACGAATGCCCCTTGCATTGAGACACAAAGCTGTCAGGCTTGTTTTTACAACCCTCTTACCCCTTTTACAATTATGTTGAAAAGTGGCCCTTTTTGATTTTTGCCCTGGATTTGTCTGCCTGCCAGTTTTACTTTTCACCTTTCTACCTGTTGCTTCCACCCCCATTTTACACCCCTCAGTCTCTCTGCTCACCCATTTAAGAACCCCACCACCTCTTATTCTCTGTTTATTATTGTTTTCTTCTTTCCCCCCTACATGTTGGATCTGAGTGCTTCCCTTCTCTGCCTCCTGCCTCACACACTGTCTAATAGCTTTCTCTATTTGAGTCCCTCCCCCCAACCGTTCTAGTTTAAAGTCTCCCCAATAGCCTTTGCAAATCTCCCTGCCAGGATATTGGTCCCCCTCGGGTTCAAGTGCAACCCGTCCTTTTTGTACAGGTCGCACCTTCCACAAAAGAGGTCCCAATGATCCAGAAATTTGAATCCCTGCCCTCTGCACCAATCCTTCAGCCACGCCTTTATCCTCCACCTCGCTCCATTCCTACTCTCACTGTCGCGTGGCACAGGCAGTAACCCCGAGATTGTTACCTTTGCGGTCCTTCTCTTTAACTCCCCTCCTAACTCCCTAAATTCTCCTTTCAGGACCTCTTCTCTTTTTCTACCTATGTCATTGGTACCTATATGCACCACGACCTCGGGCTCCTCTCCCTCCCATTTCAGGATATCTTGGACACGTTCAGACACATCCCAGACCCTGGCACCAGGGAGGCAAACTACCATCCGGGTCTCCCGACTGCGTCCACAGAATCGCCTGTCTGACCCCCTAACTATAGAGTCCCCTATTACTAATGCCCTCCTCTTCTTTTCCTTACCCTTCTGAGCAACAGGACCGGTCTCTGTACCGGAGGCCCGGCCGCTGTTGCTACCCCCAGGTCAGCTGTCCCCCCCAAAAGTACTCAAACAGGAGTACTTATTGTCAAGGTGTACAGCCACCGGGGTACTCTCTAGTCCCTGCCTGTGCCCCTTGCCTCTCCCAACCGTGACCCACTTGCCTGCCTCCTGTGGTCTTGGAGTGACCACCTCTCTGTAACTCCTCTCAATGACTTCCTCGCTCTCCCTGACCAGACAGAGGTCATCGAGCTGCTACTCCAGGTTCCTAATACGGCCCCTTAGGAGCCCCATCTCGACGCACCTGGCACAGATGTGGACGTCTGTAAGGCTATCAGATTCCTTGATCTCCCACATCTGACATCCAGAACAGTAAACTGCCCTGGAACTCATTCTCCCCCTTACCTAGGATACAATACAATACAAACTGCCACAATACAATCAGCAGGGATCTGACTCCCAATCAGCTGCTCCCTCTTGTCAGCTTCCACCAATCAGCGGCTTCCTCAAGCCCACTTGTTTTTGAAGTGCGAATGGAACTTGGAACATTACTCCTCCCTCCGTGGCCTCTCCAACGGCTCTTGGGCCTCTGTAAGGAGCTAGCCCCGTGCTCGACATTAACTCCTACCGCTCGGGTGTAGCTCCTCCCTCCGCGACCTCTCCAACGGCTCTCGGGCCTCTGTAAGAAACATTCCTGCTTCTTCTTGTCCACAGCGAAAGGACAACAATGAGCACATCAAATGTGCCATCAATTATCCAGCCTTTCATTTCTATCGTCATCCATCAAGATTCCTGAGACTCGAAAATACCATGCATTAAAACTTGCTTCGCACAGTGGCACGGTGGCGCACTGGTACTGTTACTGCCTTTCAGTGCCAGAGACCCGGGTTCGATCCAAACACCGGGTGCTCTCTGTAATGCCCCTGTCCCACTTAGGAAACCTGAACGGAAACCTCTGGAGACTTTGCACCCCACCCAAGGTTTCCGTGCAGTTCCCGGAGGTTCCCGGAGGTTTTTGTCAGTCTCCCTACCTGCTTCCACTACCTGCAACCTCCGGCAACCACCTGCAACCTCCGGGAACCGCACGGAAACCTTGGGTGGGGCGCAAAGTCTCCAGAGGTTTCCGTTCAGGTTTCCTAAGTGGGACAGGGGCATAAGGAGTTTGTACGTTCTCCCCATGACTTGTGTGGGTTTTCTCCGAGACATTCAGTTTCCTCCCACACTCCAAAGACGTACAGGTTTGCAGGTTAGTTGGCTTGGTATAAATGTATAAAATGTAAAATTGCCCCTCGTGTGTGTAGGGTAGTGTTAATGTGCGTGGATTGCTTGTCGGCGTGGCCTCGATGGGCCGAAGGGCCTGTTTCTGTGCTGTATCGCTAAACTAAATGGAGTTACACAACTTTCTTAAAAGGTTTGGTTAACTAAACCAGTCAAAGAACTCATCAATCATCATTACTCCGACTCACTTTTGTTAGATATAGCTCTTGGGGCTAACGGAATCAAGGGATATCGAGAGAAAGCAGGAACAGGATACTGATTGTGGATGATCAGCCATGATCATATTGAATGGCGGTGCTGGCACAAAGGGCCGAATGGCCTACTGCACTTATTTTCCATGTTTCTATGACACAGAGCTATAGTTGCATTTGAGTACTTTTCTTCCTTGGAGTGAAAAATTTCCCCTCAGGAGTGGTTCCATTATGCATTGACTTATCTTTCCAATTTCCAGACACAGTGGCTTACTGAATGCAGTTTTAACATGGAAGGTGCTACAGAATTTTTGCCAAATGCGGACAGTGTGAAGAGGAACCAGGTAGAAGTGGCAACTTGAGGTGGTTTATATTTTCTTCTCTCTTCTAGTGAGGGAAAACACGAGAAAATTAGACTTTGCCTCTACCAGTCTTTTTTTTTGTTGACCTCTGAAATATGCAACCTGTGGTTCGGCTTCTCTCAATCGTATCTTCAACACTGCTTGATCTAGTCGGCAATTCATTTATTGGAAATGTCCATTGATAATTTGTACTGACACGATCTGGCCTGGATCATTGTTAAAAAGTCAAAACTTCATGTTGTGGGCCCATTTGGTGGGCACATTTTCACTGAAGGGGTCCCAGTCCCACTTCTGACTACACTTTTGAGGGGGGACCTCATTGAAACTTACAGAATAATGAAAGGCATAGATAGAGTGGAGGTGGAAAGGATGTTTCCAATGGTGGGAGAGTCTGGAACCAAAGGTCATAGCCTCAGTATTAAAGGACACTCTTTTAGAAAAAGGAGGAACTTCTTTAGTCAGTCAGAGAGTAGTTAATATGTGGAACACATTGCCACAGAGGGCTGTGGAGGCCAAGTCAGTGGATATTTTTAAGGCAGAGATAGACAAATTCTTGATTAGAATGGGTGTCAAGTGTTATGGGGAGAAGGCAGGGAATGTGATTAGGAAGCAGAGGTCAGCCATGATTGAATGGCAGTGGACTCGATGGGCTGAATGGCCTCATTCTACTCTGAGAACTTGTGAACTTGTAAATTTGTGAAGTTCCTCTTTAATATTTTCTCCCTGTTATGCATCACCGCAAGACCACAAGAAATTGCACAGAGTTGTGGACGCGGTGGCCCAGACCATCACACAAACCAACCTCCTTCCATTGACTCCATTTACACATCACACTGCCTCGGCAAGGCCTCCAACATAATCAAGAATGAGTCTCACCCTGGCTGGTCCCTCTTCTCCCCTCTCCCATCAGGCAAGAGGCATGGAAGTGTGAAAACGCACATCTCCAGATTCAGAGACAGTTTCTTCCCAGCTGTTATCAGGCAACTGAACCATCCTACCAACAACTAGAGACTGGTTCAGAACTACTATCTATCTCATTCGAGACCCTCGGACTATCTATGATCGGACTTTACCAGACTTTATCTTGCACTAAACATTTCCCTTTATCATGTATCTGTACTCTATGGATGGCTCTATTGTAATCATGTATTGTCTTCCCGCTGTCTGGTTAGCATGCAGGCACGGAAATCGCTATCAAAATATGGAGGGGACAGGGGGGACACGATTTTTTGGCGGCCGCACGCGCATGCGCACACTCACAAACACACGCGAGGCTTCAGAGGCTCTATCCAGCGCTAAATGCAGCTCAACTCTGCCTGTCTCGCCGGGTTAACCTGCAGCCCTGTCTGGACTGACGGGACACCAGTGCTGCTTCTCCGCACTGGCTGTAAACCTGGGCCATATTTCCCGCAAGTCCAGGGAGGGCTGTAGGTTAACCTGGCGGGACAGGTAGTGTTGAGCTGGGTTTAGCGCTGCTTCTCTGTGCTGGCTGTGGGCCTGGAGGCACCGCGCCCATCTGACTCCCGATGTCTCTGGCCACCCCAGGGCATGGGGGCATTCGGGTGGGGACGGGGCAGCGCCGGTGAGCCGGCAGGGATCAATCACCGCGCTGAATCATCATGTCCCACCCCCATTGCCTGCTGACCGATGTCTCTCCCGTCCAATCGGCACCCTCGATCAGCTGTCCCACCCCCACTGTCTCGCCGAAAGCGGAGATTTCACCGGGTTTTAAAATTTGGATTACAAAAAATGGGGGAGATCATCCCCCACCTCTCAAAACAGAGGGGGGACGTGTCCCACTTGTCCCCAACCCCCCTCCCCCCCAGATTTCCGCCCTGTTAGCATGCAACAAAAGGTTTCACTGTACCTCGGTACAAGAGACAATAAACTCAAACTCAGCTGTTTATTAATGTCCCAGTAAATTTAATTTATTCTTTCTAAACTTCTGTCAGCAGTGTTTACAATTCATTACAAGTAAGAATAACCTAAGCCAAAGTGATACAATTAAAGAACTTGCCATAGAGCTACTGTCTGATGAAAATTAGCAGGATGAAGTGTTTCTGTCAAGAAAATACTTAAGGGGAGTATAACTAAATACAAATTATTCAACAATAGCGTAAAATAAGCCTGAATATGATAACTTGAAATAGCAATTGCTAAATGATGAATTATGAAAGTGGAAACACTTCAACACAATAATAACAAATTGTAATTAATGGAATTAATCTACAGTTAACTTGATATCACTTTTTGTTGCATGTTAATATCTGTCATGGTACGGACAGCATGGGACACAGAAACAGAGAAAATAGGCGAGGAGGAGGCCTTCAATAGACAATAATAGACAATAGACAATAGGTGCAGGAGTAGGCTATTCAGCCCTTCGAGCCTGCACCGCCATTCACTGTGATCATGGCTGATCATCCAGTACCCCGTTCCTGCCTTCTCCCCTGACTCCGCTATCTTTAAGAGATCTATCTAACTCTCTCTTGAAAGCATCCAGAGAATAAGTGAGTTCTGTATTCCGACTGCGCAAGCCCAGGTCATAGGTCACTAGCTGCATTGTGTGCAGGCTTGCGTTTTGTCTGAGATCGGAGTCGGTCCCGGCTCTCCGTTGCTGCGGCCGCTGTTGAGTTGCTGCTGGGCCGTCCATGTCCCCTCCGCGGTGTCCCGGCCCTGTCCGCAGGTGTCCGGGTGGCCCTGGACTTGCAGCCGGAGTTGCAGCCTCTGGCTCCAGCTCAGCTCTGCCTGTCCTGTCCAGTTGGCCAGCAGCCCTCCACCTCCACCCCTCTCCCCTCAGTCCGACACCAAGATCCTGCTGAAGATGGGCAGCCGCCAGCCGTTCTGGAAGAAGGGCGAAAGTCTGCGGACGGGCTGCTGCCGGCCTTTGGTGCTGGCAACCTTCTCCCTATAATAATAATAATAATAATAATAAACTTTATTTATAAAGCGCTTTAAACAACCGCAGTTGCCACAAAGTGCTGTACATGAGAACTCATGGACAAAAAGTTATTACAAACCATTAAAAACCGTAAAACGAAGGGCTAAAAACAGTAAAAATTAAAAGACATTAAAAGCACTAAGAACAGGAGCAATGTCTCAGCCAGTGTCGAAAGCCAGAGAATAAAAATGAGTTTTTAGGGAGGATTTGAAGATGGACAGTGAGGGGGCCTGTCTGATGTGCAACGGCAAGGTGTTCCAAAGTGCCGGAGCAGCAACAGAAAAGGCTCTATCCCCTCTGAGCTTCCGCTTAGACCGTGGTACCTCAAGGAGCAGCTGATCAGCTGACCTGAGGCACCGGGCAGGAGCATATAGGTGGAGCAGCTCAGAGAGGTAAGGCGGGGCGAGCCCATTCAACGATTTGAAAACAAATAAAATAATTTTAAAATGAACTCGAAAGTGCACTGGGAGCCAGTGAAGGGAGGCCAAAATTGGCGTAATGTGCTCCCTCTTTCGAGTTCCGGTCAAAAGGCAATATGAACATGGCTGATCATCCAAAATTAATACCTCGTTCCTGCTTTCTCCCCATATCCCTTGATTCCTTTACCCCGAAGAGCTAAATCTAACTCTTGAAAACAGTGGGCATGTTAAATAGCATGTAATTGTTAATTGCCCTTTTCTATGTTGAAGTTGAGTTGCAGCACAACTGAATTTGGAAGCAGTGTGGAGACAGGCCCTTTGGTCCAACTTGCCCACACCGGCGAACATGTCCCAGCTACACTAGTCCCAAACCTGTCCTATCCGTGTACCTGTCTAACTGTTTCTTAAACGTTGGGATAGTCTCAGCCTCAACTACCTTCCCTGGCAGCTTGTTCCATGCACTGCCACCCTTTTCAACCTTTTGCAGATCCATTCAACAAATAATTATATTTAGATCTACCAGGATTTTGGCCCAGTTTTAGTTGCAATAAACTCCCATTACTTCCACATCACACCATAATGAAATTAATGGCTCAAGGCGGTGAGATTCACAAGATATCACTTCATAGAATGTCTTGTATCAATGTTGCACTTTTGATTAAGTAAACGATGTCAAGCTACTTAATATAATTTATTTCACATAAATAAGGTATTGTTTTAGGTTTTTGTTAGTTTTAAAGATACAGCGCAGATACAGGCCCTTCGGCCCACCGAGTCCACACCGACCAGCGATCCCCGCACATTAACACTATCCTACACACACTAGGGATAATTTACACATACACCAAGCCAAACCAATTAACCTACAAACCTGTACGTCTTTGGAGTGTGAGAGGAAACCGAAGATCTCGGAGAAAACCCACGCGGTCACATGGAGAACGTACAAACGTCGTACAGACAGCGCACCTGTAGTCGGGATCAAACCCGGTTCTCCGGCACTGCAAGAGCTGTAAGGCAGCAACTCTATCACTGTGCCACCGTGGCCGCCCTCTAGAAAAAAGACACAAAGTGCTGAAGTTACACAGCAGGTCCGGCAACATCTCTGGAGAATATGGACAGGTGACGTTTCGGGTCTTTAGACTGCATGTGGGAGTGGGGAAGAAAGGTGGTGGAGAGGAGGGGCAGGACAAAACCTGGCAGGTAATAGGTTTGTACAGGTGAGGGAGGGTTTTAATAGGCAGATCTTCGAAAAAATTACAGTGAAGAAAAGACAGAAGGTATGAGACAAAAGGAATGAAGAGTTGTGGCTTGTGAGTCTAGAGGATGGAATGTAGGAGGGTAGGGGAGAAATAGGTATGAGATCAGGTGGGGCAGAGCAGAGAGGGGGGGGGGAGAATGGAGGGGGGTTGGGGGAAGAATGGAGAGAGGGAGGGTTTCATAGTTACGTAAAATTGCCAAATTTTAATTTTATTTTGTAAACAGCATCGGCAGTTCCATTTATCCTCATTGTTTTCTCAGGAACTTGCATGATTGAGTAAGATGAAATTTTTGTCTCGTGAACATTTATTGAGCCATCCTTAATGGGAAATCGTCTAAACTTTTTATCAACTCGTACACTCATGTTAGTTTTCCTCTCAGCCTTTGCTCAAAATTAAACCATCCCAGTTCTCCAGTCTAATTATGTAGCTGAATTCCTTCATCCCTGGTACCATTCCAGTGAATGTCTTCTGTGAGGAGGAACTGCAGATGCTGGTTTAAACCAAAGATAGACACAAAATGCTGGAGTGACTCAACAGGTCAGGCAGCATCTCTGGAGGAAAGGAATAGGTGACGTTTTGAGTCAAGACTCTTCTGCAGACTGAGAGTCAGAATAAAGGGGAACAAGACCATTGTGGGCTCCACATTTCCTTCATTATCATTGCTTTCTACATATCTTTCATTCATTTGTCCTAAGTACAGTCTATATCTCTCCTGTCTGTCTAATATCTTCTGTGACATCTTCATCCTTCAAATGTGTTGTTGAGATTTGATATAATATGTGAGTTGCAATCTAATGTGTATGTTATTGAGGTTCAGCATTATTTCACTGCCTTAGGGGTTCTTTGGTTTTATTTATAAAACCCTAGGTCCCATAGGCTACACCAGCTGCTCATTTAACATGTTTTGCATTGAAAACATATCTATTAGTTAAATCAACTTCAGCTTTCTTCAGAAGTCTTTGAATATCAGACACCCTTACAGTTAAATACAAAAAGCTGGAGTAACTCTGCGGGACAGGCAGCATCTCTGGAGAGATGGGTTCTGGAAGGAATGGGTGACGTTTCGGATCTGTTTTTTCACCCATTCCTTCTCCACAGGGATGCTGCCTGTTCCGCTGAGTTACTCCAGCTTTTTTGTGTCTATCTTCAGTTTAAACCAACATCTGCAGTTCCTTTTTACACCCTTATATTTAAGCAAAATGTTATAAATTTAGCAGGAACTGTAAACAGACAGATATCTAGAATCTAAATTATTTTAAATATTCTTTTAGAATATAATTGTTTTTCCTCCTTGAAGTTTCTGTAGATAAGATTAACGTTTAAGCATTAACATTGCACTGGATTGATCTGCACAGTTAAAATATCAACTAGTATTTTGTGAATTATCTTTCTGAATCCTGTAATCATTTTATTGTTTTTAATCACCAGGAAGAGTATTGTGAAGGGATGTCTGGAGGAAGATAGATCAGGAATTTTACTGTCTGAAAAAGGTTCCACGATCTGAAACGTGGCCTATCCATTCCTTCCCCAAATGCAGCCTGACTGTTGAGTTAATATCCAGCATCAGTAGTTTAGTTTAGTTTAGAGATACAGCATGAAAACCGGCTCTTCAGCCCACCGAGTCCGCACCGACCAATGATTCCCGCACATTAACGCACACTAGGGACAATCTATATAACTAAAAGACTTATCTTGACCACTTTCTGTCTGAGCAGTATATTGATTTTAGAAAAAAAAGCTACAATATATCGCTATGATTTTTGGCCATCTTATTCACTGTCCTCCTCCCCTGAGGCAGCCTGAAGGATTTTTCCGATCGATGAAAAAAAAAAAAGTTATGAGTGTTTAAACAATCTTGATATCAGCTGATTGGTCCTCTCGCCTGTCAATCACGTCGATGAAGGTAACGCCGGGGGGGGGGGGGGGGGGGGGGCAGTACTATAAAACCCCGGATACCATTACGTGAGTCAGTCACTCTGGAAGATCGCGAGGGAGAGTCTACAACTGTGATTCTAAGTTGTGAATCAACTGGACTGTGAGTTTGCAATGTACTTGCAATAAATGAGTTGTTAGCCCTTAATGACAATGCAATGAGTTATTTGACAATTTGGTGGCCTGCACAATGCTTGAAATGCTATGAAATTGAGTTTGGTGGCCAGCACTCTGCCTGAAATGCTATGAAATAGTAAGATTAAAAGAGAACTTACCAGTTTGAAGTTTGATCTTGATTTTATGAGGAGTTACGATGAGCGATTACATGAAGAAGGCCGTCATCCCACTTTATGCGTCATATTTCATGCGCAGTATATTGATTTTAGATATGAAAGCACACAGTGAATACATGTAGGAAGACAAGGAGCATCATTGAGTACTGTAAGGACAACGCAGTGGTGTAGTTGCTGCCTTACAGCACCAGAGACCCAGGTTCGATCCTGACTACAGGTGCTATCTGTATGGAGTTTGTACGTTCTACCCTGTGACCACGTGGGTTTTCTCCGGGAGCTCCTGTTTCCTCCCACACTCCATAGACGTACAGGTTTGTAGGTTAACTGGCTTCGGTAAAAATAGCAAAATGTGACTGGTGTGTGGGATAGTGCTGGTGGACAGGGGGATCGCTGGTCAGCAGAGACTCTGTGGGCTGAATGACCTGTTTCTATGCTGCATCACTAAAGTCTAAAGAGCAACATGTTGGTAGCACAGCATAGCAGCACAATTTTCAGATTAGCATGCTACATGCAACAAATGAAACTGTTTTGTTGATCATGTAGGATGCATCAGGCATGTGCCTATATCATAAATACAAAGTGCTGGAGTGATTCAGCACATCAGGCAGCATCTGTGGGGGGAATGGACAGATGACGTTTTGCGTCGGGAAAGAGGGTCTCAACACAAAATGTCGTCTGTCCATTCAGGCCCAGATGTTGCCTGACCGTCTGAGTTACTCTGGCACTTTGTGTTTTGCTCGGGGTACCTGCATCTGCAGTTCTTTGTGTCTCTAACACCATGCATTGCTGGCTGCAGCAAGTTAGCCTGCAGCTTCTCTGCCATTCATTGTGGATGTAGTAGGTTAACAGCAGTGATACAGGAGGTGAATCTAAACTAAGAAATCAAAAAATAAAATATAATAAAAAGAGAGCAAAGAGTCCGATGTTTTGGTTGCTGGAAGTCTCGATGGCCAAAATCAAGAGTAAAGTCGTCCTGTCCAGTCACATCTTAGCTGGGCGGCACGACTCTCGTCAGCAGCGGCCTCTGCAGTCCGTCTGTGTTTTATTATTTTTTGTCTCGTTTTTATGTAGTTTTTGTTATTTCTTTTGTTGGGGAAATGTGTGTGGGGGGGGGGGGGGGGGTGTGGGGGGGGGAGGGGGTAACTTTAAAATCTTTCCCCTGCACGGGAGACCCGAACTTTTCTTTGTCGGGTCTCCGTTGTCGTTGGGGCTGCAACGTGGAGCGGCCTCCAACAGGAACGACCTGGGGTTCCAGCTGCGGAGCTGCCGACTACTCACCGTCACGGGGCTGGCCGAGTCCGGAGCGGGTGGAGCTGTGGTGGACGCTGCTGCCACCCGACCTCCGGAGTTCCGGAGGCTGCAACTGCGGGTTTGGCGGACGGCGGCACCGGGAGACCGCGGGTCCCTGCTGGGTGACCGCTTTTCGGGGCTTCCGCAACGGCGACTTCTCCCGCCCGAGTTGCGGTGTTGAAGAGCACCTGAGCGGGGCCTTACACCATCGCCCCGCGCGGCTTGGAATGGCCGCGGGACTCTGCGAGCGCACGCCGGGGGCTCTAACACCAAGACCCGGTGCGCGACCTTGCATCACCCGGCGTGGCTTTAATGGTCGCGGGACAATCGCCATCGCCAGCCGGGGGCTTTGACTTTGACTCTGACTCTGACATCGGGGGGGAGAGAGCAGTGGAGAGATAAGTTTTTTTTGCCTTCCATCACAACGATGTGATGGATGTTTGTGTAAACTGTGTTGTGTCTCGGGTCTTTTTGTTTTGTAATGTATGGCTGCAGAAACGACATTTTGTTTGGACCTTAAGGGGTCCAAATGACAATAAATTGAATTGTATTGTATTGTATTGTATTGTATTGTATTGTATTGTATTGTATTGTATTGTATTGTATTGTATTGTATAAGGAGAAATGACAAAATGCATCCGAGATTCAGATTCAAAAGGTATTAGGAATGGACAGCAGCAAACGGGACTTTTTAGTTTAATTTAGAGATACAGCGTGGAAACAGGCCCCGTCGGCCCACTGGGTCTGCGCAGACCAGCAACCCCCGCGCAGTAACAATATCCCTCACACACTTGGAACAATTTTACATTCTTACCAAACCAATTAACCTACAAACCTTTGGAGTGTGGGGGGAAACCGAAGATCTCGGAGAAAAGCCACGCAGGTCACAGGGAGAACGTACAAACTCTGTTCAAACAGCACCCGTGGTCTGGTTCGAACCCGGGTCTCTGGCGCTGCAAGGCAGTAACTCCAAATGCCTTTGTAGTTGTCCAAATGTCTTTTAAATGTTGTTATAGCTGTTTCAGTTTATATTTGGACTACTTCTTAGAAATTCTAGTTAGTCAACGTCACCTTTATATCAGTTTTCTGATGTTTCCAGTGGAATATTGATTTTTTTGAACAAGTAACATTGAATGCTTCGCAACATGAAATGGACTGGTAAAGGCTCCAGAAGAAACATCTTGTATATTTGTCCAAGTGTTGTTGAGTCTCCATTGCCTGTGAGAGGCACAAGTTCAAGGTTTGCTGCTGTAAATGTCAGAAGAATATTGCACAAACTGCCATGGTTCTTCTCAAATGGGAAAATGGCAGGCTGTTGCATTAATAATCTGTAGCTTGGACATTTTAGTTTCGAGATGCAGCACAGAAACAGGCCCTTCGGCCCACCGACTTCAGTACTGGCCAGTGATCCCCGCACATTAACTCTATCCTACACACACTAGGGACAATTTACACTTACACCAAGCCAATTCACCTACATACCTGGATGTCTTTGGAGTGTGGGAGGAAACCGAAGATCAAAAGGAATTTCACTACATCTAGGTGTATGTGACAATAAATCAACCTTTGAACCTTTGAACCTTTGATCTCGGAGAAAACCCATGCGGTCCCGAGGAGAACGTATGAACTCCGTACAGACAGCTCCCATAGTCGGGATCGAACCCGGGTCTCCGGTGCTGCAAGTGCTTTAAGGCAGCAACTCTACCACTGCTCCACATCATTAGTTCTTCATTAGTTCTTGGGGGGGGGGTGCAGTGGTGCAGCTGGTAGAGCTGCTGCCTCACAGCACCAGGGACCCGGGTTTGATCCTGACCTCAGTGTTGTCTGAGTGGAGTTGACACGTTCTCCATGTCACCGTGCGAGTTTTCTCCGGCTGCTCCGGTTTCCTCCCGCATCCCAAAGAAGCACGAGTTTGTAGGTTAATTGGCCTTTGTATATTGCCCGCAGTGTGTAGGGAGTGGATGAGAAAGTGAGATAGTATGAATGGGTGATTGATGGTCGACGTGGACTTGATGGGCCGAATGGCCTACTTCAAAGCTCTATCTCTAAACTAAACTAAACTAAAAATAGGAAATGCTGGACAAAGTCAGCAGGTCAAGAAGCAACAGTAGGTGGGGAAACAGGGTTAATTTTTCAGGTTGATGTCCTTGTGTGATAATTGATTTTATTTTAAGGTTGTTGGGACCTTCGCAGAAACACACAGCAAAATCAAACCTTGCAAGCAACTGTTAGTAAAAATGTTTAAAAATGTTACTTGCGTCAGCGTGAAACTGAGAGTTGTGAGTTTTCCCCGGCTGCCTCCGGTGTCTTCCCACACCCCAAAGGTTTGTCGGTTAATTGGCTTCAGTAAAAATTGTAAATTGTCCTTACTACAATATGTAAGATAGTGCTAGTGTATGTGGATCGCTTTCGGCTTGGCTTCAAAGTATGCGTGTCCTGTTTGGGAGAGATCATCCCATGCCAAGAAACTAGACCCAGCGTTGAATAACACCTGCCGCTCAATCACTGGCTGCTTGAAGCCCACCAACATAAACAACCTGCACCTCCTCGCTGGCATTGCCCCTGCTGATGTGAGACGGGAAGTCGCCAGCCGAGTAGAGATGACCAAGGCCACCAGTGATGAACGCCACCTCCTCTACGGACGTGTACCCCCGGCCCAACGGCTGAAGTCCAGGAGAAGCTTTCTCAGCCATGTCCAGCCCCTAATAGCATCACGGGAAGAAACCAGACTCCAACTATGGACAAAAAGGCTTGAGGACGACCCCCCTCCTACTGACATGGGTATCCCTCCTTCAGAAGCCCTCCCTCCGGGCTCAGAAGCACCATGGGTCCAGTGGAAGACGCTCAACCGCCTGAGAACAGGAACAGGGCGATCAAAAGCTGCCATGGCCAGATGGGGCTATAAAACTTGCCAAACCACCTGTGAATGTGGAGAAGAGGACCATACAATGCAGCACTGCCTTGTGTGCCCCCTACTACCCAACCAGTGCAGCCCAACGGATCTTGCAGTGTTCAATAAAAACGCAAAGGACTGTGTAAAGGAATGGGAAACTGTCAAATAACCAACCAGCTTCAAAGACACAAAAAGAAGAAGAAGAGATGTGGATCGCTGGTCGGTGCGGACCCGGTAGGCTGAAGGGCCTGTTTGGGCAATGTATCTCTAAACTAAGTAGATCATGGAGCTGCTAGGCACAAGAAATATCCTGTGCTTTATTTATTTTATTCATTTAGGTTGAGGTTTAGGTGAATTTTTGTTACACGTACCGACACATGGAAAAGTTATGTTTGTGTGCTATCTAATCAAATTGGGTAATACTATACATGAAAGCAATCAAGGCAAACACAAGTACAAATGGGAGAGCAAAGAGAAAAATTCCAGAGTGCAGGGCGGCCATGGTGGCGCAGCGGTAGAATTGTTGCCTTACAGCGCTTGCAGCGCGGAGATCTGCATTTGATCCCGACTACGGTGCTGCCTGTATGGAGGTTGTACATTCTCCCAGTGACCCTGTGAGTTTTCTCCGAGATCTTCAGTTTCCTTGGCACACTCCAAAAACGTGCAGGTATGCAGTTTAATTGGCTTGGTGTATTAATTAGAATTAGATCCTTTATTTGTCATTCCGACCTTACGGTCTGAACGAAATGTCGTTACCTGCAGCCATACATACAATAATACAATAATAAACAACAGAACAGACAGTAAACACAAATTAACATCCACCACAGTGAGTCCACCAAGCACCCCACACTGTGATGGAGGCAAAAATCTTAAGGCTGCAGTCTCTTCCCTCCTCTTCTCCCTCTGCGCTGAGGCGATACCCCACCGGGCGATGGTAAGTCAGTCCCGCGGCTCACCGAGCTCCGCGAACGGGCCGGTTCAAACACCGCGGCCCGGGGTGGTCGAAGCTGCCGCCCTTCAGTCCAGCGGACACAGCTGTTGACGACGTCGTCCACTGGCCCGCGGCCGAACCCCGGACTCAGGCCGCCGCCGCCAGAACGCCGCCTCAGCCACCGGAGCACCGTTCCAGCCCCGAGCCGGGTCACCCTCACGTGAGCGTCTCAGCCCCGCGCCAGGCCGCCCCCACGGGAGCGCCGTTACCCTCGAGCTGGGCCGCCCCGACGGGAGCGCCGTTACCCTCGAGCTGGGCTGCCCCGACAGGTGCGTCTCAGCCCCGCTCCAGGCCGCCCTCACGGGAGCGTCACAGCCCCTCACGGGAGCGCCGTTCCAGCCCCGAGCTGGGCCGCCCTCACGGGAGCGAGCCCAGGGTGAGTCCTGACAGGCTGCCTCCGGAGCCTCGAGGTCGCCAGCTCCGCCATTAGGCCTCAGCGCAGACGGAGGCAGAGAAGGGGGATACGACAAAAAAGTCGCATTCCCCCCGAAGGGAGAGACAGCAAGCCCCGTTTCAACCACCCCCCCCCCCCCCACACACATAAACACAACCTAAAACCAAAAACTTAGCTAAACAAAACGAAAAAAATAACACAAAAAAGTAAAAACAAACGGACTGCAGGCGAGCCGCAGCCGTTCACCGGCGCCGCCACTTCCGGAAAGTGTAAGTTGTCCCCAGTGTGTGGAGGGTAGTGTTAATGCGCGGGGATCACTGGTTGGTGCGGAGTCGGTGGGCCAAAGGGCCTGTTTCCACGCTGCATCTCTGAACTAAACTAAACTAAACATAATTTCTCAGCTTTGTAGCATAACAGTTTCAGAGAGAAAGTCTAATGTCTGCAATGAGCTAGGTTGGAAATTCTGTATCCTAGACTGAGGAAGGACAGTTCATAAATCTGACAATGGAGGGGAGGAAGCTGTGTCCTTGGCAAACAAAAAATCAATAATCATTCCTAACCACATATGACAAGGCCAAGCTGAGTTGCACATTTGGAGATACTCCAACGAACGGTGGGGCAGGGAATTCCAAGATCATGAAGCAATAATATATCAATAAATCTTAAAGTGTTTAAGAAAGAACTGCAGATGCTGGAAAAATCGAAGGTGGATAAAAATGCTGGGGAAACTCAGTGGGTGAGGCAGCATCTATGGAGCGAAGGAATAGGCGACGTTTTGGGTCGAAACCCTTCTTCGGACTGATGTGGAGGGGTGGGGCGGGAAAAAGAGAGGAGGAGGCAGTGGGAAGGTTGGGAAGGGGAGGGGGAGGAGGAAGAAAGCAAGGACTACCTGAAATTGGAGGTCAATGTTCATTCCGCTGGAGGGTAAACTACCCAAGTAAATTATGAGGTGCTGCTCCTCCAATTTGCGGTGGGCCTCACTCTGGCCATGTAGGAGGCCCAGGACAGAAAGGTCGGATTCGGAATGGGAGTGGGAGTTGAAGTGCTGAGCCACCGGGAGATCAGGTTGGTTATTGCAAACTGAGCGGAGGTTTTGGGCGAAGCGATCGCCAAGCCTGTGTAGAGAAGTTGACACCTGGAACAGCGGATGCAATAGACGATGTTGGAGGAGGTGCAGGTGAACCTCTGCCTCACCTGGAAAAACTGCTTGGGTCCTTGGATGGAGTCGAGGGGGGAGGTAAAACGACAAGTGTAGCATTTCCTGTGGTTACAAGGGAAAGGGGGAGGGGGTGGTTTGGGTGAGAGGGGTGGTTTGGGTGGGAAGGGACAAATTGACCAGGGAGTTATGGAGGGAACGTTCTCTGTGGAAAGCCGAAGGGGAGGAGATGGGAAGATGTGGCCAGTGGTGGGATCCCGTTGGAGGTGGCGAAAATGTCGGTGATTATCGGTTGTATGTGACGGCTGGTAGGGTGGAAGGTGAGGACAAGGGGGACTCTGTCCGTGTTACGAGTGGGGGGGATGGGGAGTGAGAACAGAGTTATGGGATATAGACAATAGACAATAGGTGCAGGAGTAGGCCATTTGGCCCCAATCAGTACCCCGTTCCTGCCTTCTCCCCATATCTCCTGAATACGCTATTTTTAAGAGCCCTATCAAGCTCTCTCTTGAAAGCATCCAGAAAACCTGCCTCCACTGCCCTCTGAGGCAGAGAATTCCACAGACTCACCACCCTCTGTGAGAAAAAGTGTTTCCTCATCTCCGTTCTAAATGGCTTACTCCTTATTCTTAAACTGTGGCCCCTGGTTCTGGACTCCCCCAACATCGGGAACATGTTTCCTGCCTCTAGTGTGTCCAAGCCCTTAACAATCCTATATGTTTCAATGTGATTGCCTCTCATCCTTCTAAACTCCAGAGTGTACAAGCCCAGCTGCTCCATTCTCTCAGCATATGACAGTCCCGCCATCCCGGGAATTAACCTTGTAAACCTACGCTGCACTCCCTCAATAGACAGAATGTCCTTCCTCAAATTAGTGGACCAAAACTGCACACAATACTCCAGGTGTGGTCTCACTAGGGCTCTGTACAACTGCAGAAGGACCTTTTTGCTCCTATATTCGATTCCTCTTGTTATAAAGGCCAACATGCCATTCGCTTTCTTCACTGTCTGCTGTACCTGCATGCTTACTTTCATGGACTGATGTACAAGGACCCCGAGATCCCGTTGTACTTACCCTTTTCCCAACTTGAAGCCATTTAGGTAGTAATCTGCCTTCCTGTTTTTGCTACCAAACCATTTATCCGCATTAAACTGCATCTGCCATGCATCTGCCCACTCTCCCAACCTGTCCAAGTCACCCTGCATTCTCATAAAACCTCCTCACAATTCACACTGCTCCCAGCTTTGTGTCATCTGCAAATCTGCTAATGTTACTGAATCCCTTCATCCAAATCATTGATGTATAATGTAAATAGCTGCGATCCCAGCACCGAGCCTTGCGGTACCCCACTAGTCACTGCCTGCCATTCTGAAAGGGACCCGTTAATCCCTACACTTTGTTTCCTGTCTGCCAACCACTTCGCTATCCATATAGAAACATAGAAACATAGAAAATAGGTGCAGGAGTAGGCCATTCGGCCCTTCGAGCTTGCACCGCCATTCAATATGATCATGGCTGATCATCCAACTCAGTATCCTGTACCCGTCTTCTCTCCATACCCCCTGATCCCTTTAGCCACAAGGGCCACATCTAACTCCCTCTTAAATATAGCCAATGGACTGGCCTCAACTACCTACTGTGGCAGAGAGTTCCAGAAATTCACCACTCTCTGTGTGAAAAATGTTTTTCTCATCTCAGTCCTGAAGGATTTCCCCTTTATCCTTAAACTGTGACCCCTTGTCCTGGACTTCCCCAACATCGGGAACCATCTTCCTGCATCTAGCCTGTCCAACCCCTTAAGAATTTTGTAAGTTTCTATAAGATCCCCCCTCAATCTTCTAAATTCTAGCGAGTATAGAGGAGACCCTGCTGAGAACCTTATCCATAGTCAATGAGGGGAACCCCCGTTCCCGAAAGAATGAGGACATCTCTGATGCCCTGGTTTGGAACACGTCATCCTGGGTGCAGATGTGGCGGCGATGGAAGAATTGGGAGTAGGGGATAGAGTCCTTACAGGAAGCTGGGTGGGAAGAAGTGTAGTCCAGATAGCCATGGGAGTCAGTGGGTTTGTAGTAGATGTCGGTCAGTAGTCTGTTACCTGCAATGGAGATGTTGAGGTCTAGAAACGGTGGAGAGATGTTGGAAATGGTCCAGGTGAATTTGAGTGCCGGATGGAAGTTGGTGATGAAATGGATAAAGTTGGTGAGTTTTGCATGGGTGCAGGAGGTGGCACCAATGCAGTCATCAATATAGCGGAGGTAGAGTTCGGGGATAGGGCCACGGTACGCCCCGAACAAGGATTGTTCGACGTACCCTACAAAGAGGCAGGCATAGCTGGGTCCCTTGTGCATGCGCATAGCTATGCCTTGGATTTGGAAGAAATGGTAGGAGTCAAAGGAAAAGTTGTTGATGGTAAGGACCAGCTCCGCTAGGTGGAGGAGAGTATTAGTAGATGTGGTTTGGTTGGTTCTGTGTTCGAGGAAGAAACGGAGGGCTTTAAGACCTTCCTGGTGAGGGATGGAGGTGTAGAGTGACTGGACATCCATGGCGAAAATGAGGGAATGGGGGCCTGGAAAACGGAAGTCATGAATGAGACGAAGAGCGTGTGAGGTGTCTTGGACATAGGTTGGAAGGGATTTGACCAGGGGGGATAGGATGGAGTTGAGGTATGTGGAAATTAGTTCGGTGGGACAAGAACAAGCAGAAACAATGGGTCTGCCAGGACAGTCAGGTTTGTGGATTTTGGGGAGAAGATAAAATCGGGCCAAGCGGGCCTGGGGAACGATGAGGTTGGAGGCTTGGGAGGGCAGGGAGCCGGAAGTGATGAAGCCAGTGATGGTGCTTGAGATAATGGCCTGGTGTTCGTCTGTGGGGTCATGGTCCAGGGATAAGTAGGAGGAGGTGTCTGAGAGTTGGTGCCGTGTTGGTCAGTTGCGCCAGACTACCACGGCGCCTCCCTTGTTGACACATTTGATCACCCAGTCGGGGTTGTTGCAGAGTGAGCAGAGGCTGTACGTTCAGGGGGGGAGAGGTTAGAGTGAGTGGAAAAGTTGAGGCGGTTGATGTCCCGCCAGCAGTTTAAAATAAAAAGGTCTAAAGCCAGTAAATGGCCAAGAAGGGGTCCAAGAGGAGGGGGTCCGTTGGAGACAGCAGAAGGGGTCATCACTAGGGGGTGAGGACAAGGATGAGGGTTGAGGCCTAGGAAGGCAGGTGAATGGACGGAGACCGAGTCGATGTCTGGTAGGGGGGTGGTGGTTGGTCAGCAAGGAGGGGGGTATGAGGACTATGGTGTGGGTGGGGAGTAGCTGGGGTCACATGGTACAAGGGGAAAGGGGGAGACACAGTGGAACCCCCACTGAGGTGGGGGGGAAGCACTAGGACCCAACACAGTCAGACCATGTGGTGTGAGAGTCTGCAGCGTGGAGACTTCAGGCCCGATGCTGAGCCTGCGACTCAGGTAAGGCGATGGCTACTGCCTGCTGGTGGGCGGTGGAATGGCGAGGGGCGGTAGAGCCACTGGTGGAGGCCCGCGGGTAGTGGAGTCCGGGTCAGCGGGTGAAGTGTCTCAGCGGGATGGGCAGCATCTCTCGATAGAAGGAATGGGTGACATTTTGGGTCAAGACCCTTCTTCAGACTGAGCATCAGGGGAGAGGGTGTTACAGAGGGAGGGAAGTGTAAGAGATCAAAAGAGATGAAGTTCAAGGAAAATGTAAAATAGCCCATAGTTAGCTAGGAGATGACAGCAAAACAAACAGAGATGAAATGTAATCAGGGGGACAGTCAGACTGGTCGGAGAACTGGGAAGGGGGAGGGATGGAGAGAGAGGGAAAGCAAGGGTGTTGGAGGTCAATATTTGTACTGCTGGGGTATAAGCTGACGAAGCAAAATATGAGGCGCTGTTCCTCCAATTTGCACTGGGCCTCACTCTGAGGCCGGTCAGTGTGGTCGGTGGGGGCACTGCAAGCCAGCAGCCTTGTCAGCAGCGCGATAGTCTTTTCAACATTTTTTGTTTTTTTAGTATGTTTTAATGTATGCTATTAATGTCTCTCTGTGTGTCTTGTGTGGAGGGTGGTGTGGGGGGGGGTGGTAAGGGGGAAACCGCTTCGGTCGCCTCCTCCACAGCGAGGATTGGGCGCCCTTTCCCGGAGGCGCGCCCGGGGCTTCAGCGGTGGACGCAGCGCGGACTCTCGGCGTGGAGCGGGCGAGCCCTCGCTGGGGCTCGCCGGAGGGGAGCGCTGCGTTTCGCTGGCCCGCGACTGCCGGCAGCCTGAAGCCGTGGTCTGCAGGGCTCCAGCTGGCGCGGCGTCCGCAGCCCGGGATCCCTCGAGGGGGACCCGGGGGAAGAAGAAGCTCCGAATGCTGACCCGCGGCCAACTATTACCGCGGGCAAGGTGTGGACTTACCATCACCCCTGGGGGGGAGCTTCGAATGCCGGCCCTGCTGTCTGCGGTGCTTCTGGCTGCGGCGCGGCGGGGACTTTAAATCTTCGACCGCCGGCCTGCGGCCTACACAAACTTCTCCAGTGGGGATGAGCCGACTCTGGACTTACCTTGACTTTTACCTGTCTGCACATCTGGACGCCCGCAGCGTCGGCTGCAGAGGGTTGAGGTCCCGACCACGGGGGAAAATTGGGGAGGACTGGCCAAATTTTGTGCCTTCCACCACAGTGATGAATGCTGTGGTGGCTGTTTGTGTTCAATTTTTAGTGTGTTTTTGTGTGTGTTCTTTATCATTGTCCCGCTGCTGACAAATTCATTTCACTTGCACTTTATGTGCAATGCGATGAATAAAACCGTATTGTATTGTATTGAAAGGTCAGTGTGGGATTGGGAGGGGGAGTTAAAGTGTTTAGCAACCGGGAGATCAGGTAGGTTTCGGTCGACTGAGCAGAGATGCAACTGCAGATGCTGGTTTAAACCGAAGATAGTCACAAAAGCTGGAGTAACTCAGCGGGTCTTTGGAGAAAAGGAATAGGTGACGTTTCGGGTCGACACCCTTCTATTCCTTTTTGAATAACTTAAACAGTGTCAACACAATGTTCTTAATTTCTAAAATCTATCTCACATTTATTTATAAGAGTAAGTTCTTGTAAACAAACAGATGCCAAAAGCTTCAGCTAACCAACTATGTCAAATAGTATACACATAATCAGCAGACTGACATGTTCTACAAATTTCTCATAATTGAAATAAACTATCGTATACGGTTATGGTTGAATAAAATTTCGAAAGATAATCAGTCACAGCCACTGAGCTAATCTTCATTCACACATCTGTGTTAACATAAAGGACTGAATTCACTAAACAAAGGCAAGGTGAACAAAATGCTAGTACTGTGATCTACAAACATCTCGGAAAAATATAGGAAGTAAAGAATTGAACAGTCCAAATAATGAGAAACTGCAGTCTTTGTTTTTTCTTTCATTCATGTTTAATAACTTGAAAGTGTTATGATTTCCCATTAAGTTATTTCCAGCCGGTAGCTTTGTCAAATGACTTGCTAACCTTTCCACTCAAAGGGACTCATGCTGGAACTAATTGCTTGATGATTCAGTGAGCAATATTACAAAGTACAAGATCAAGTAAATATTAATAATCCACAAAAACATAATGTTAACTGATTCATTCTGTTTACCTGAAAGTTGAGACCGCAGTAGGAGGGTGAATCAGACAACAATGATAGAAATCTAGACTGATTCAAACAGACATGAAATAAATGAGGTGCAGCAGTGGAAAATCACAATCACAATCACAATAATATTTTATTAGTCAAGCATGTTTTGCAACATACGAGGAATTTCAATTGCCAAGTCAGTAATATAAATAAAAAAACAACAGGATGCACAAAACACATTTTAACAAAAACATCCATCACAGTGACTCTTCCACATGCCCCACTGTGATGGAAGGCGAAAAAAAGTTCAATCTCATCCCTTCATTGCTCTCCGGCAGTCGGGATGATCTTGACTCCGCGTCGAGGCGATCAGCTCTGTATTGGGGGGATGTGAGGTCCCCCGCACCGGGCGATTGAACCCAGCGTTGGGGCTGGTCGAACCTTCCGCGACAATGGAGCTCCCGACATCCACGGCCTCTCCCGAGACTGCGAGCTCCCGATGTAAAGTTCGCAGGCCGCGGTTGGGGCGATCCCAAATAAAATCACTGATTGCAATAGCTAACCACATCTCCCATAATTTATATAATTGATGTCTGTGTATCATGTTTTTGTTTAATCACAAACAGAGTGATCTCAGGATGTAAAACAAAATCCCAGATTATCTGCCAAAGAGAATTTTCTTCGAGCGAGGTTTGTCAAATTTTACAAGTTCGTCTGTCATATAAAAACATCATATATCGAAAACGTTAACGTTGCCTCTCGATAGTTTAGAATACGTGCTGGTCTCCATTTTGAAAGGTGATCAATGACTCCAGGAAGAAATTGCAGATGCTTGTTCAAACCGAAGGTAGACACAAAATGCTGGAGTAACTCAGCGGGACAGGCAGCATCTCTGGAGAGAAGGAATGGGTGACGTTTCAATCCAAAGAAGGGTCTCAATCGGAAAGGTGACCCATTCCTTCTCTCCAGAGATGCTGTCTGTCCCGCTGAATTATTCCAGCATTTTGTGTCTCAGTTGCGTTATCAGCCTCATCTTACTGCTGGGTTTCTTCCACCACAACTCCAAAGGCAGGACATAGGCGGGTACCAGGAAGGCCCTGCAGGGGCCTGGAGCCTACCTGGATCAGGCAGACCGGACTTTGGGCTTTGGAAATGGTGCCGAAACATGAAGATCTGAAATTCAATGGAGCCCATTTCACCCATAGCTGTATCTAATAGTTTCAATCATACAATACAATACAATTCAATTTATTGTCATTTGGACCCCTTGAGGTCCAAACGAAATGCCGTTTCTGCAGCCATACATTACAAACAAATAGACCCAAGACACAACATATTTTACATAAACATCCATCACATTGCTGTGATGGAAGGCCAAAAAAACTTTTCTCTCCACTGCACTCCCCCCCCCCGATGTCAGAGTCAAAGTCAAAGCCCCCGGCGGGCGATGGCGATTATCCCGTGGCCATTTAAGCCACGCCGGGTGATGCAAGGCCGCACACCGGGTCTTGGTGTTAGAGCCCCCGGCGCGCGCTCGCAAACTCCCGCAGCCATTCCAAGCCGCGCGGGGCGGTGCTGTAAGGCCCCGCTCCAGGAGCTCTTCAACCCCGCAACTCGGGCGGGAGAAGTCGCCGCTGCGGGAGCCCTGAAAAGCGGTCTCCCTCCAGGGTCCCGCGGGCTCCCGGTGCCGTCCGCCAAACCCGCAGTTGCAGCCACCGAATCTCCGGGGGTCGGGCTGCAGCAGCGTCCACCACAGCTCCACCCGCTCTGGACTCGGCCAGCTCCGCGACGGTGAGGTGAGTAGTCGGCACTGGAGCCCCCGGTCTTCCTGTTGGAGGCCGCTCCTCGTTGCAGCCCCAACGACAACGGAGACCCGACAAAGAAAAGGTCGGGTCTCCCGTGCAGGGAGAGATTTAAAAGTTACCCCCAACCCCCCCACACCACCCCCACCCCCCCACACACATACCCCAACAAAAATAACAAAAACTACATTAAAACATAGACATAAAATAATAAAAACGCAGACGGACTGCAGAGGCCGCTGCAGACGAGAGTCGCGCCGCCTACCGGATAGAGGCGTGACCGCCTACCGGATGACAATCATGCTTCATTTGTCAAACGTGCAACCACATATTGAAATTCTTCCCCACTGTCATTAAACTCTGAACTGGCCTTTCTTAAACTAAGGATGGTCATAACGTCATAAGGACCTTGTCATAGATCATAAAGACTTTATCTTCTTCTTGCATTTGAGGCAGCAGAGTTTATGTAACATCCTCCAGGCGCTGTGGCCAGTTCAATCTGCTGTTGTCGAGGGCCATGAGGTCTACCCCTCCACAAAGGGAGCGGAGGACAGCGTAGTCGGAAATTACATGCTGCGCTGTTGCTGGTCTGCTCCACACATGCAGGCTGCTGATGACCGTAGCCCCCAGCGATGCATGTTGGCATTGAACCGGCCGACCCCTGTACGGAGCCGGTTCAGGACGACCCACTCATTGCGGGGCAGGTCCAAGCCGGGTGGACCTGTGGTGTTCGGTGCAACAGTGAATTGCGGAGGTCGCGAAGTCTGTTCCCAGCTGGTTCTCCATGCTCCTAGTTTGTTGAAACCGGAGCCACAGAAGGTCGCTGCGTGACGGGAGAAGGGGCGACGAGATGACAAGGCGTTGCTGTGAGTTCTGGGCGAGGTGGTGCAAAGGATGTTTGGCATCCGCTGGGGCCTTGCACATCAGCCTGTGAGTGAAGTGCTCTCTGCGAAGCTTGGCGAGTGCGATACCTGCGAGCATCGGCAGAAGATCCGTCGGAGTGGGGCGTAGGCAGCCGGTGATGATCTGCATGGTGTCGTTGAGGATGGTGTGTAGCTTGCTAGTATGAGCGCTGCTGCACCATGCTGGGGTGGTGTACACAGCGGCGTTGTACATGAGTGCAAGAGCACTGTTTCGGAGAGTAGACGTCCTGGCGCCCCATGACGATCCAGCCAAGCAACGCAGGAGGTTGTTCCGCGCCCAGACTTTAGCGCGGAGAGCTTCAAGGTGTTGCTTGTAGGTCAACTGCTGATCTAGTTTCACCCATAGGTGTAGTGACTGGACCCTCTGAGCGGATACAAGTGCCATCAACATGAGCGTCTTTAGTGTAGCTTGCTCGAGGCCGGGGGATCTGGCTGGTGGCCATTCCCTGAGATATGTCAGGACCACACTGATATCCCAAATATGGGTATACCTGGGCTTAGGGCTTGATATTGTAAATGCCCTTCATCAGTTTTACCACCAGTGGATGGGATCCCATCGCCTGTTGTCCTGGCGCTGGTTTGAGATAAGCAGAAAGAGCACTCTGCGCTGTGTTGATGGCACTGTAGCTGATCCCTACATCGTGGTGTAGATAGGCCAGGAACTCCAGTATGTTGGTGGCTGTAGCTGTTGCGTATGTTGTCCCTGTTTCCTGGCAGTACTTCTCCCTTTTTTGATGCTGGTTAAGTACTGCCTCTTGGTGGATGTTCGAAGGGATGCCGACATGGTGGTGATGGTTTGTTTGGACAATCCCAGTTCCAGGTAAGATCTGTTCAAACTTGCAACCCAGGCGTTTAATTTTCTCATGGCATGGGTGTTTAGCTTACCTGGTAGGTAAGTAGCTGATAGCCAAATATGTCTTTCGACACATCATTGCCAATTCATATTTGTCGAATGATAATGATTTTATGCCACCCATATGGTTAATATAAGCCATCACCGTAGTATTTATCAATTTGTAACCGAACATGCAAGTGCTGCATATTAGATACATATGCTTTTAAACAATAATAGGCACCCAACATCTCTAGATAGTTAATGCCCAGTGTAAGTAGTAATGATGACTCTAGGTTAGTCCATCTACCACCTGTGCTGGATATGGAGTTAGTCGCTCCCCAGCCTTGAGCACTGGCATCTGTTTGAGTAACTAAAGTAGGGTTAGTGATAAAGATAGGGCTGAAACTATGCCAAACGTTTTCTGCCCACCACTGTAGCTCTGATATTGCTTCAGTGGGTAAGTTCATGACACGATCATAGTGACCTGTATGTCGTTTTATTGCCTGTACCTTAGCTCTCTGTAAATTTTTGATAGTGCAAAGGTCCGAATTGTGTAGCCGGAAATGCTGCTACCATTTCCCCAATTACTCTTGCTACTTGTCGAATAGTTGGTCGCTCGTTGACCATTAAACTGTTGCATGATTGTGCTAATTCAACCATTTTTGCCTTTGGCAAGGTAACAGTCATATGGACTGAGTAAATTGTGAAGCCCAGGTAGTCCATGATAGTGGATGGCTTCAACTTAGATTTATCTGGATGTAGGACGAACCCCAGAGTTTCGAGGAGCTGTTTTGTAGCTGATACTGCTGCCACAGCCAATTCCATCGTTTTCCCTACTATCAGAATATCATCCAGATATGCCATGACAATATGTTTTTCTTAGTATTGCCATGGCTGGGTTCAATATTTTGGTGACTAATCTTGGGGCTGAAGTTAGCCCATAGGGCAATGCTTTGTACCATCCAGATAAATTTTAGGTATCTGCGATGATCCTTGTATATGGGTACTAGATAGTAAGCATCTTTAAGATAAATGCTTGCCATGAAGTGTCCTTTGGAATTCAGTTGTTTGGCAGTAACATATGTCTCCATTTTGAAATGTATATACTTAACAAATTTGTTTAATGATGTTAAGTCAATGATGATGCGACAGCCACCATCTTTTTTGGTTTTAGTGAATATATTCGATACAAATTCCAAAGGTTCATGTTTGGTCTTTTCGATGACCCCCTTTGTGATAAGTCTCACCAGTTCAGCTTGTCCCTCACGTTTCTCTTTGACGGAGGGAGAAATACCCTTTGGGGCCAATGTTGAACTGGCGGCGTTTTTTCTGACATGAATTGTATTTTATATCCACTAATGCTGTTGAGTATATACTTGTCACTCGTGACCATACCCCATGCTTCTTTAAACAAGTGTAATCTCCCCCTGTTAATAAAGCACCCTTATTCTCTATATGCTGGTAGGGACCAGACCCACCTACCTCCATGGTTATTGGCGATTCTGTTTCTTCATTTTCCTGAAGGTTTTGTTCTGATGTGCTGGCGATGTTGGGGGGAGGTGCATTTTCCAGAGGGTCCGCTGCGGGCCCTGATCTAAAAAGATCTTTGGGGATAATGTGCGGACCCCAAGCGTTCACCAGTCCCATATTGCGGACGTCGACTGGTGGATGCCGTGGGGTGCTGCCGCTTGGGTATCGGAGGTCTTGGTTTGCTCGTCCCGGGGCCTGCCCTCATTAGGCCGAAGGTTTTTGATGCTTCCTCCATCTCCTTCAGTTTTTTATTGAGATCTTTCCCAAATAGCAGCACGTCCGTCTCCGCAGCTGGGGCTTTACACAAGCCAGCAAATTTGGGATTGAGGGCAGGTCTTATGTTTCCCTCCGGAGATTGTTGATCTCAAATTGTATGGTACACATTAATGCCAGCACATCCTGCTGGCAGGTATCCATCTCCGTGGTCTCCACGGAACGAGCAAAGGCTGTGATGGCCGACGTCAGGAGCCTTAGGATCCGCTGTAGCTTGAGTTGTTGGGTCCAGATGTGTGACCCCACATGCCCCCAGATTAGGCTGTTGACACTTTTTACTTTGAGGGCCTCACAGTTTTCTGGTGCTGTGTGTTGTTTCAGCACCTCAGCAAGCACCTTTTCCAGTAATGGTTTATTGGATAGATGGTTGATGCTGGCCGCCATTCTTGGTTCCAGCGGTGCTCCAGCCCGTGGGGTTGCTACAAGCGGTCCATCACACCCAACAGCTCTTCCTGTTCCTGCACCCCTGGCATACTCCCGAATTCGTCCGCCTGCCCCTGTTCCAGACCAGCCCAGCCCTGGTCACCAATGCTAGCCTCCAGTAATGAGGGAGCAGAGGGCAGTGCATGAAACACTGTGGAGGGGGTGCCTGACCTCCCTCCGCGAGAGCGCTCTTTCTGTGCATCTCGCTGGAGCTGCTCCAATAGCTGTTGGATGCAGCTCAGGCGGCTGTCTCTCCTCCATTTAGGTGGAGACATGTCCCCGTCCGACGAATCGGACGCCACCGGCCGGATGCCTGTTCGGATGGCTAGATATCCAGCCCGCAGTTCAGGCACTAGCGGGACTGGGCTCGGCGCGGTGATGGGGATAGCGGAGCGCCCGGTAATTGTACCTACCGCCTTCTTCTGGAGCTTTTGTGCCTTGTAGTAGCGAGAGCGCCCCTCAAGCAGCGCGTCTCGCAGGCACCTGCTCCGTGAGCTGCTCCAGCGGCTCAGGCGGCTCTCTCTCCCCCCGTGCGGGTGGAGAGACGTCCCGTCCAAAATCGGGAACACCTGCCGGATGCCTCTTCGGGTGGCTATGCATCCAGCCCGCTGCTCAGGTGCTAGCGGGCTGGGCTCGGCACGGTGTCGAGGAATAGAGGAACACCGGTTAACGCTCCTACCGCCTGTTGCTGCCCCCTCCCCGACGGGAAAACGTTCCTCCTTGAACGGGGGACAGTTTTGTTCCAGAGCCTTTTTCTCTGCCTGTAAAAAACACAAGCAGAAAAAGGCTCACCTGTAAAAGAAAACCCGACCTCAGGGTACTCACCTGACGGTCCGTTTCATTCTGTAGCGGGAGAACATAAATCCCGTTGCAGCCGCTGTTGCACTGCTGGCGTAATGCCGCGCCTGCGCACTGAGCGGGTTCTTCACGTAGTCACTCACGTGACTCCGAAGTAAAATCTGCCTTGTGATTCTCTATAACACCAGAAGCGATAGCATTTGCAAACATGTATCAAAGCCATTAGGACAGAGATATTTGTGATAGCAGAGGCACCATTGCAAATGCTCTCGTGCTGCTAACAGCAATGATGTAGTGTGTACATCAGTGTGTATGGAGGAACAGCAGATGCTGGTTTGTACTGAAGAGAGATACAAAGTGATGGAGTAACTCAGCGGAGGTACACACAATTGCTGGGGAAACTCAGCGGGTGCAGCAGCATCTATGGAGCGAAGGAAATAGGCGACGTTTCGGGCCGAAACCCTTCTTCAGACTGATGGGGGGTGGGGAAAGAAAGAAGGAAAAGGGGAGGAGGAGGAGGAGCCTGAGGGCGGGCGGATGGGAGGGTGGGAGGAGACAGCTAGAGGGTTAAGGAAGGGGAGGAGACAGCAAGGGCTAGCCAAATTGGGAGAATTCAATGTTAATGCCATAAGGACGCAAGGACCCCAGACGGAATATGAGGTGCTGTTCCTCCAATTTCCGCTGTTGCTCACTCTGGCAATGGAGGAGACCCAGGACAGAGAGGTCGGATTGGGAATGGGAGGGGGAGTTGAAGTGCTGAGCCACCGGGAGGTCAGGTAGGTTATTGCGGACTGAGCGGAGGTGTTCGGCGAAACGATCGCCCAACCTACGCTTGGTCTCACCGATGTAAATGAGCTGACATCTAGAGCAGCGGATGCAGTAGATGAGGTTGGAGGAGATACAGGAGTAACTCAGCGGGTCAGGCAGCCTCTCTGGAAAGAAGAAACACATGATGTTTCAGATCAAAACCCTTCTTTCAGTTTGTTTAAGGGTTCCGACCCGAAAATTCACCTATTTAAGTTCTCCAATGATGCTGCCTGACCCGTTGAGTTCCCCCAATATCGTGCGTCTATCAGCAGTGATGTGGAGCAGTGTTACAAAACTGCACAGGAAAGCCATGACAAATATGCAATGTGCTATTTTAAGCCACCCAAAGAGCAGGGCATGGTTCCATTTCTTTTGCAGAGCAGTTGCCATACGAAGGTGCAATGTATCTGGATTGGATGCTTCCCATGGTATTTGTAGAAATTAGCAGGCATCATTGTAAATGTGCCTAATGTCCTAATGCCCCTGTCCCATGGTTCCCGGAGGTTTTTGTCAGTCTCCCTAATGGTCGAAAGTAGTTTCCGCTTCTTCTATGTTCCGGCGATTATTTCAAAAAATTCAAAACCGGCCGCGACTAAAAATAGGTTGCCATTTTAAAAATCGGTAATTTTTTAGTCGAAGCCGGTTGCGATGCTAGTTAAAGGTGGTTGCCGGAGGTTGCAGGTAGTAGAAGGTCTTACCTTCCACTACCTGCAACCTCTGACAACCACCAGCAACCTCCGGCAACCACCTTCAACTAGCATCGTAACCGGCTTCGACTAAAAAATTACCGATTTTTAAAACGGCAACCTATTTTTAGTCGCGGCCGGTTTTGAATTTTTTGAAATAATCGCCGGAACATAGAAGAAGCGGAAACCACTTTCGACCATTAGGGAGTCTGACAAAAACCTCCGGGAACCGCACAGAAACCTTGGGTGGGGCGCAAAGTCTCCAGAGGTTTCCGTTCAGGTTTCCTAAGTGGGACAGGGGCATTAATCTTCTGAGGAAGTAAAGGCTTGGGTGTGCTTTCTTGACCATAGTGTCAAGTGGTTGGTCCAGAACAAATTCTCAAAGATATTTACACCTAACAAGCTTGTGTAGGAAGGAACTGCAGATGCTGAAGTTAGATACAAAGATAGACAGCGGGACATGCAGAATTTCTGGAGAGAAGGAATGGGTGATGTTTCGGGTCAAGGCCTTCTTCTCCTAAGAACTTGTTGGGTTTGATGCAACTTTTTCCCTGTGGTTAAAAACGGTTGGTTTGTGATGTTACTACCTATCTCAGCATTCAACCTATTATTTTGGGGGTGGGAGATCGCAACCTTCACGTGGTCCGCCCTGCTTTGACGAATGCAATCAACCCGGCGTGCACAATCAAATAAGATCAAATAGAACAAGTTGTCCTACAACTTTAGTCTGTGCACGCCATATGCAAGAAGAAGAAGAACCTATTGTTTTGAGCTGTCTTATCGCTTGGATACTGAAAAATAAGAAGCAACTGATGCTGAATGAAGCTTGGTAATAATGATAGGCTAACAGAGCCCAAAATAGTTGCTAATGACCCAGGAATGCAAGTCAGCTTTGGTACTGAACTCGGTATAAATTTGAGCAATAGAATAATTCTAGCTGAAAGCTAGAGCAAACATCATCCTGTGCATTGGTGTTTTGAGTGAAAATTTATACCACCTGGAGAGACTGCCACTGAGAAATTATTGGAAAATGGCAATTATATATGGCATGGTTTTCGTGAAAGTGATGAATTTTCTTCTTGTATACTTTCCAAGTGTGGAAAAATAAAGTGGGGTTTGGACATGATTGATGAAGAACACCTCTTGGACAGCTTTCCTTGTGCAGCCCCCTGACTATTCGAAAGGTTCAAGGCTATTTTCCTCCATATATGAACACGGACGTGGAAGGAATTCTGTCTGAGGAGTTTTCAACATTTTCCAAGCACTCACGTTATAATCAATTATTTACAGTGGGCTGGGGAGAAGCAATTCAGGTGGATGCCAGTTATGCATTGAGCCAGTGTTGCTTTGACTCACACCCCATTAGAAAACCCCATATTGTGAAGCTTTCATAGATACATAGATACATAGAAAATAGGCCATTCGGCCCTTCGAGCCTGCACCGCCATTCAATATGATCATGGCTGATCATCCAACTCAGTATCCCGTACCTGCCTTCTCTCCATACCCCCTGATCCCTTTAGCCACAAGGGCCCCATCTAACTCCCTCTTAAATATAGCCAATGAACTGGCCTCAACTACCTTCTGTGGCAGAGAGTTCCAGAGATTCACCACTCTCTGTGTGAAAAATGTTTTTCTCATCTCGGTCTTAAAAGATTTCCCCCTTATCCTTCAGCTGTGACCCCTTGTCCTGGACTTCCCCAACATCGGGAACAATCTTCCTGCATCTAGCCTGTCCAACCCCTTAAGAATTTTGTAAGTTTCTACAAGATCCCCCCTCAATCTCCTAAATTCTAGCGAGTACAAGCCGAGTCTATCCAGTCTTTCTTCATATGAAAGTCCTGACATCCCAGGAATCAGTCTGGTGAACCTTCTCTGCACTCCCTCTATGGCAATAATGTCCTTCATCAGATTTGGAGACCAAAACTGTACGCAATACTCCAGGTGTTGTCTCACCAAGAACCTGCAGAACTGCAGTAGAACCTCCCTGCTCCTATACTCAAATCCTTTTGCTATGGATGCTAACATACCATTCGCTTTCTTCACTGCCTGCTGCACCTGCATGCCTACTTTCAATGACTGATGTACCATGACACCCAGGTCTCGCTGCATCTCCCAACGTAATGAGTGGGAATGAAAAGTATATTTCAAAGAATCCTATCAACCTCATTCGTACACAGAACATTTTTTGTAGTTTGAACTCCTGTTGTGTGCTGCATGCAGTCCATCACAATTTCAGCATGACTTGGACGGAAGAGAAAAACATTTTTAAAAAAATTGTATTTCTGCCAGCGTCAGAGTTCCATTGAGAAATGGAATGGGAAGTAAGAAATATGTACAGATTCACGTCAAGTTCAGTACAAGTTAGTGGTGCAGTATAGTTGCTGCCTTACAGCGCTTACCGCGCCAGAGACCCGGGTTCAATCCCGACTATAGGCGCTGTATGTACGGAGTTTGTAAGTTCTCCCAGTGACTGCATGAGTTTTCTCCAAGATCTTCGGTTTCTTCCCACAATCCAAAGACGTACAGGTTTGTAGGTCTTGGCCTAAAAATGTAAATTGTCTCTTGTATGTGTAGGATAGTGTTAATGTGCGGGGATCACTGGTCGATGCGGACTCGGTCAGGCGAAGGGCCCGTTTCTACGCTGTATCTCTAAAACTAACCCTAAACTGGTTACCAGGTTCTCAATGGAACTGCGGGAAAGATGGGAATCGAGAGCTAGTATTAAAGTTTGGAATTGAGTAGGGGGTAAGAAAGTGACATTTTTGGAGCTTCAATGGACATGGACTGGGAAAACGTGAGTAGGGAGGTGATGGGAAATGTGAAATCATTGTTATGTGGAGGAAGTAGCTGCAGACGCTGGTTTAGTTCAGTTCACGTTAGTTTATTGCCACGTGTACCAAGGTACAGTGAAAAGCTTTTTGTTGAGTGTTAACTGGTCAGCAGAAACACACTGCATGATTACAATCGAGCCATTTACAGTGTATAGATACACGATAAGGGAATAACGTTTATGCAAGGCAAAGCCAACAAAGTTCGATCAAGGGTATTCCGAGGGTCACCAAAGAGGTAGATAGTAGTTCAGCACTGCTCTCTGGTTGTGGTAGGGTGGTTCAGTTTGGTTTACACCGAAGATAGACACAAAATGCTGGAGTAACTCAGCGGGACAGGCAGCATCTCCGAAGAGAAGGGATGGGTGATGTTTCGGGTCGAGACCCTTCTTCAGACTGAGAGTCAGCGGAAGGGGAGACTAGAGATATTGTAGGGTTAGGTGTGAAAATGACAGATCAAAGCAGACGATAATCAAGAAAATGTAGAATATGTGATGCATTGTTAGGGGAAAGTGCCAATGAGGCAGCGAGTGAATTATCAGTGAAATTAATCAGGAGGCCAGTGTCGGAGAACTAGGGTGGGGAGGGACGAAGAGAGAGGGGAAGGGAATGTAGGGGAGAGAGAAGGGGAGAGATGGTGATGTGAAAGGACAACTTAATGTCAAAGGGCTGTTTCCCTGGAGAGAGTCGGTGGGGCGCTGCAAGCCGGCAGCCCTGTCAGCAGCGTGTCCGGTTTTTTCTACTTTTTTTGTTTTTTTAGTATGTTTTAATGTATGTTTTTAATGTTTCTTTTTGTGACTTGTGTGGGAGGTGGTGTGGGGGGGGGGGGGGGGTAAGGGGGAAACCGCTTTGGTCACCTCCTCCACGAAGAGGCGACTTTTTCCATGTCGCCTCCCCCGTGGCCTAACATCGAGGATCGGTGCGGCCTTTCCCGGAGATGCGCCTGGGGCTTCAGCTGCGGGCGCAACGCGGACTCTTGGCGTGGAGCGGGCGAGCTCTCGCCGGGGCTCGCCGGAGGGGAACGCATCGTTTTGCTGGCCCGCGGCAGCCTGAAGCCGTGGTCTGCAGAGCTGCGGCGTCCACAGCCTGGGATCCCTTGTTGGGGACCCGGGAGAAGAAGAAGCTACTACCGCCGGCCCGCGACCTACTTCTACCGCGGGCGCGGTGGCGACTTACCATCAGGAGTGGGGTCCCTCACTGGGGACCCCTGGAGGGGAGCTCGACCGCCGGCCCTGCGGTCTGCGGTGCTTCCGGCTGTGGCGCGGCGGGTACTTTAAATCTTCAGCCGCCGGCCTGCGGCCTACACCAGCCTGAAGCCGCGATCTCCGGTGGGGAGGCACCGTTTCAGGACTTACCTTGACTTTTACTCATCTGGACACCCGCAGCGGCGGCTGCGGAGGATTGAGGTCCCGACCACAGGGGAAAATGGAGGAGGACTGGCCAAATTTTGTGCCTTCCGCCACAGTGATGAATGCTGTGGTGGATGTTTGTGTTAAATTTTTATTGTGTTTCTGTGTGTTCTTTTTCATTGTACCGCTGCTGGTAAATTCATTTAACTTGCACTTTACGTGCAATGTGACGAATAAAACTGATTGATTGGATTGGAGAGAGAGGGAGATGGGAAAGTTCAACTCATTGTAGAGAGAACTCTGCAGGAAGTAGGGAAGGGAGAATCAGTGGTGCTGGTTTGTCTCTGAAAGGACCTGGGTTGCCATGGTAATGCCTAATACCTCCTCCTAATAGTTTTTAGTGAGTCCTGTTTTTTGTTTGTAGGGGATATGGTCTTTTTAATGTGGGGGGTAGGTGTAAACTTCATTTCTAGGTCCCTACCTGGTCGGTGTGGCAGCCTTTTCTCCTGGGCTGCCCGTCGACCCGTCCTCGTGGCCTACCAGCGGGCTTGGAGCGTCGTTTCCTGGCGGGGACAGCCCAGCACCTCGGCCTCAGCGGCGGCACAGCATTGGAGGGCTGGAGCGGAGCGGAGTGGAGCGGGCGATGCCTTGCCTGGGTCGCCGCGCTGGAGCGACGCGTTGGAGCTCTGGCGAGCTGGACCGCCGAGAGCAACATCTCCGGGCTGCGGGTCTGCAGAGCGGAGAGGCGGCGTGCAGAGAGGCGGCGGTGCGGAGAGGCGGCGCCGACTTTTTCATCGGGAGCCTGGGAGCTCCAAACCGGCGAGGCCTTGTCGGCTTCGGCAGCCGCGGGCTCCAACCAGGAAGCGGCAGTTCCAGGTGGCCCATCCGCCGAAAGGACTCTCCTGACGTCGGGGCAAGACCATCCGGTGAGAACGGCCAGGGACATCGGGCCTCCGTAGAGGCAATTGCGGTGGCCTCAATAGGCCTGACTTTGGGGTGAACATGGGGTGGGGACTGGACATTGTGCCTTCCTCCACAGTGCTACCCACTGTGGGGGGATGATTTTTTTGTCTAATTGTAGTCCTGTAGGTCTGTGTCCAAGATGGCTGCCGTGAAGAGAGAGTGGACGCTGGCGCGCTTTGGCTGCCGCTGCTCTCTCTTCACACTGTGTTTTTGATTTTCTGTTTTTGGATTGTATTCTGTTTTTAATTTGTGTCTCTGTGATGTCTTTATTACTTGTTATATTCCGATTATATGTTTTTATTCCGATTACTATGTAAGGTGTCCTTGAGATGTCTGAAAGGCGCCCATTAAATAAAATGTATTATTATTATTATTATAATGTGGAGCTTCCTCCAAGAAAAGGTAATCCAAGTCCCATTATTGCGGTCCAATGCAGGTCTTCAACAGATTGGCATCATAATGCAGACTTCATGAAAGGAATAGATCGTGTGGATGTCTCGTGACATAGAGTCACAGTGTAGGTGAATTGAGGACCAGAGGACATAGGTTTAAGGTGAAAGGGAAAATATTAAATAGGAATCTAAGGGGTAACTTTTTCATACAAAGGGTGTATGGAACAAGCTGCCAGAGGAGGTGATTGAGGCAGGGACTATCCCAACATTTAAGAAACAGTTAGACAGGTACATGGATAGGATAGGTTTGGAGGGATATGGACCAAATGCAGGCAGATGGGACTAGTGTACATGTTGGCCGGTTTGGACAAGTTGGGCCGAAGGGCCTGTTTCCACACTGTATCACTCTATGACTCTATGACGTCTGCTGACAGGTTGACTCATACTCAAAATCTTTCAAGTGTCCTGAAATGACCTAGAATGGTCATTATTGTGTTACTTTCAGGAAAAATAATGGTTTTCAATCTCACATTGCTGAAAAAGAAATGTTACGCAATTGAATTTGTAGGCAATGATAGATTCAATAAATGGAACAAACTGTTCCTGTAATCTGGAGGTGTGCGTTTTCACACTTCTACCCGCAAAAACATATAGAAGTGTGAAAACGCACACCTACAGATTCAGGGACAGTTTCTTCCCAGCTCTTATTAGGCAACTGAACCATCCTACCACAACTAGAGAGTAGTGCTAAACGACTATCTACCTTATTGGAGACCCTCGGATTATCTTTGATCAACTTTACTGGCTTTATCGTGCACTAAACGCTATTCACGTTATTCTCTTTATGATGTACCTGTGAGTGGCTCGATTGGAATCATGTATTGTCTTTCTGCTGACTGGTTATCATGCAACAAAAGCTTTTCACTATACACATGACAATAAACTAAACTAAACTAAATGTTTAAGAAAGAACTGCAGATGCGGGAAAATTCGAAGGCAGACAAAAATGCTGGAGAAACTCAGAGGGTGAGGCAGCATCTATGGAGCGAAGGAATAGGTGACGTTTCTTCAGACCCTTCTTCAGACTGATGTAAATGTAGATGGGTTGATGACTACGTATGATAATAGTTGTCAATTTTACATTCCTGTGAAAGAAGCATTAATAATAATAATAATGGATGGGATTTATATAGCGCCTTTCTAATACTCAAGGCGCTTTACATCGCATTATTCATTCACTCCTCAGTCACACTCGGTGGTGGCAAGCTACTTCTGTAGCCACAGCTGCCCTGGGGCAGACTGACGGAAGCGTGGCTGCCAATCTGCGCCTACGGCCCCTCCGACCACCACCAATCACTCACACACATTCACACACAGGCAAAGGTGGGTGAAGTGTCTTGCCCAAGGACACAACGACAGTATGCACTCCAAGCGGGATTCGAACCGGCTACCTTCCGGTTGCCAGCCGAACACTTAGCCCATTGTGCCATCTGTCGTCATTAGGCAATTGAATTTGTAGGCAATGATAGATTCAATAAATATATCGAAGGTACATGCGGTGAAATAATGCGTTCGGGTGTGTTTGGCCTAGAAATAGTTGTAACTGAACCAAAATCCATCAACACAATTACAACCAAATTACCACAAATCTCTCATCGCACAACAATTTAAAGTTTCCTTTCAAAGTTGGCGTTAGCTCACTGTGGTTCAACTATTTTAAATGTGCCTCACTTTTTGGATGAAAGTACATTGTGCAATATATTGGGGTAATTGCCCAGAAAGATTAGCACTTCACAGATTGTGTTTACCGGTCGGGAAGATTTATAAGAATGGTGCTTAACTTGTCCTGTTCACACATTAGCAGGCATAGTCATGAGGCGAAGAATTTAAAAACATATTTTTGCTCATTTACAGTACCTTCAAAGTGTAGGCAGCTCTATGTTAATCATGGCAGCATTTGATGTATTAAAGTGTATAGGTGTGTTCAGACGGATTGCATCCCAAAATCTCATTTAGCTTGCCTCAGTAAATATTATATGCTTTATATGAGACTATTCATTATCATAATTTGAGGTCGGTAAAATATTTTTTCTTGGCGAATGGTATTTTCATGGTAGATGCCAGTGAAGTATCTTTTCATTCTTTATAACTGGGAATCATTTAGCTTGAAGCTGCAAGGTAAATGGTGTTTTTTTAATGTCTACCATTGAACAGATGTCTGACCTAAGAAGTGTATGTTTAGACACAAAACGCTGGAGTAACTCAGCAGGTCAGTCAGCATCTCGGGCGAAAAGGAATATGTGACGTTTCGTGTCAAGAGCCTTCTTCAGACGTGGGTTTTTTTCCTGTCATTACTCCTTTTCTCATTCTGTCACTTTTTCCTTTCCTCCAGAGATGTTGCCTGACCCACTGAGACTCCAGCATGTTGTTGCTTTCTTGGGTGTAAAGCAGCATCTGCGGTTCCTGCCTACACAAGAGTAAGTTCAGATCTGCTTGTGGGAGATCCTACGGTAAGTCTGCATTTGATCTCTCTGGACTCTTATTTTCCATGGGCGACACAATGTCACTGCTGCCTCACAGTGCCAGAGACCTGGGTCAGATCCTGACCACGGGTGCTGTCCATGTGGAGTTTGCAAGTTCTCCCTGTGACTGCCTGGGCTTCCTCTGGCTGCTCCGGTTCCCCCCCCCCCCCATCCCAAAGGCTTGTCCGCAATAACCTACCTGACCTCCCGGTGGCTCAGCACTTCAACTCCCCCTCCCATTCCCAATCCGACCTCTCTGTCCTGGGTCTCCTCCATTGCCAGAGTGAGCAACAGCGGAAATTGGAGGAACAGCACCTCATATTCCGTCTGGGGTCCTTGCGTCCTTATGGCATTAACATTGAATTCTCCCAATTTGGCTAGCCCGTGCTGTCTCCTCCCCTTCCTTAACCCTCTAGCTGTCTCCTCCCACCCTCCCATCCGCCCGCCCTCGGGCTCCTCCTCCTCCTCCCCTTTTCCTTCTTTCTTTCCCCACCCCACATCAGTCTGAAGAAGGGTTTCGGCCCGAAACGTCGCCTATTTCCTTCGCTCCATAGATGCTGCTGCACCCGCTGAGTTTCCCCAGCAATTTTGTGTACCTTCGATATTCCAGCATCTGCAGTTCCCTTTTGAACACCAAAGGCTTGTAAATTGGCCACTAGTGTGTAGGGGGTGGATGAGATAGTGGGATAACGTAGAACTAGTGTGAATGGGTGATTGATGGTCGGTGCGGACTTGGTGGGCTGAAGGGCCTGTTTCCATGCTGTGCCTCTAAACTGAACTAAGCACACTCAGGATCCCCCCCAGAAATACCCTTTAAAATGGTGATCCATTCAAAATTGAGATGCATCATTCATGATGGGCAACGCTGGGATTGCCTGGATTAAATTTAATTTTGTGGCCCCTATTTTGATATGGGAACACCTCCTTTTGATATATAATCAATAAATCAATAAATTGATAAACTGGTCAGGGGTTATGTGGGAAAAGGCAAGAGGATGGGATTAGTAGGGAAAGATCGATCAGCCATGATTAAATGGTGGAGTTGACTTGATGGGCCGAATGGCCTAATTCTTCTCCTATCATATGATCTTATGATCTTATCTCTATGATCTCTCTCTCAAGAAAGAGTTAGGAAAAGCTCTTTGGCCTAACGATATGAAGGGATATGGTGAAAAAGCAGGAACGGGGTACTGATTCTGTATGATCAGCCATGATCATATTGAATGGTGGTGCTGGCTCGAAGGGCCGAATGGCCTACTCCTGCACCCACGTTCTATGTATCTATGTTTATGAAGCAGTTTATCATTTAAATAAAAAGGAAAATCTGCAGATGCTGGAAATCTGAAACAAAAGCTGTAAATACTGGAGATACTGAATAGGTCAGGCAGCGGCCATGGAGTGAGAAACAAAATTAATGTTTCAAATTAAATGAAAGATAGATACACAAAGGAACTGGTTCTATACCTATATCCCTCTCTCTGGCTTTGGTTGACATTTCATTCCACCTCTCTTTACCCAACATTCTTTTGACTCATTTTAATCTCTAATCTTTGTCCCTTACTCCATCCATGTGCCGATCAACCCTCCACTCCCCACCCCCCCCCCCCCCCACCCACCCTCACCTGCATTCACCTATCACTTGCAAGGATTTGTCTCACTCCCACTTCTTTTTCCAATTTTCTCTCCCCTACTACAATCAGCCTGAAGAAGGAAACTGACCCAAAACATCACCTATCTATTTTCTACACAGATGCTGGCTGGCCCGCTGAATTACTCCAGCACTGAGTGACTGAAAGATCATGGATGATGACCATTTAAGGTGGCACGGTGATGCAACAGTCAAATTGCTGCCTTAAGGGCCTGTCCCACGAGCATGCGACTCCATGCGGCAAGCGCGACCTAAAGGGCCGGTCCCACCAGCATGCGCCTGCATGAGGCAAGCGCGACCTAACGTGGTCGCTTGAGCCCACTTCGATCGCCGGAGCCGTATGCAGTTGTGCGGAGCTGGTCCCGACATCGCGCGGGGCTCCGAAAAACTGACCGTGTTCAAAAATTCTGCGCGGCAATGGCCTGCCGCCTCAATGCCGTACGTCACGCGCGAACTTCCCGCGGACTTCGCTCGAACTTCATGTCACTCACTCAACCTCCACGTGGCCCCCGCTTCTGGTTTGGTCGCGCTCGCCGCATGCAGGCGCTTGCTGGTGGGACCGGCCCTTTAGGTCGCGCTTGCCGCATGGAGTCGCATGCTCGTGGGACAAGCCCTTTATAGTCCAGAGACCATGGTTTGATCCTGATTACGGGTGCTGTCTGTACAGAGTTTGTATATTCTCCCTGTCGGTATAGGTTTTCTCAGGGTGCTCCGGTTTCCTCCCACGCTCCCAAAGAAGGGCGGTTTTGTAGGGTCATTGGCTTCGGTGAAATTGTAAATTTTCCCTCGTGTGTAAGATAGTGCTAGTGTGCAGGGATCGCTGGTCGGCGCAGACTAGGTGAGCCGAAGGGACTTTTTCTAGAGTCCACAGTCAAAACTTGAAACTCTTTTCTTCTCTTCAAATAATCTATCAGACCGTCTGAGAGATTTATATTTCGGGCACGGTAGCGCAGAAGTAGAGTTGCTGCCTTACAGCGCTTGCAACACCGGACACTCGAGTTCGATTCCAACTATGGGTGCTGTCTGTACAGAGTTTGTATGTTCTCCCCGTGACCGCATGGGTTTTCTCCGAGATCTTCGGTTTCCTCCCACACTCCAAAGATGTACAGGTTTCTAGATTAATTGGCTTGTGTTTGTATACTTGGTATGTGTCAATAGTCCTTAATGTGTGTAGGCTTGTGTTAATGTGTGGGGATCGCTGGTCAGCGCAGACTCGATGGGCCTCAGGGCCTGTTTATGTGCTATATCTCTAAACTAAACTAAAATAAACCAAACTAAACTAAAATGATCACTCATTTAGTCCTACAAAAGATATTAAAAAGATGAAATCCAATTGAAAATACAGAGGTGAAATGATAGCAGGGTACAAAGATGAAGGAATTAAAGAAAATCATTTTGAAATATAGAAACAATAGGTAATGCAATTTTTTTACTAACACTTGAATCCATTTGTCATTTGGTTCTAACAAGTAATTGTAAATAATTTAAAAATGTATTGCAAGCATTTGAATATGATCAGACATAGTAATTACAAGCAACAGGCCACATCTGGGTGTGGGACATGAATGAATGAATGAATGAATGAATGAATGAATGAATGAATGAATGAATGAATGAATGAATGAATAGGTTTAATGACCATGTATGTACACATACCAGGAATTTGCCTTGGTGCTCCGCTCGCAAGTAACAACATATCATTAAGAATAAAACATGTGAATGAAATAAAATATCAGAAGAAAAGGAGGCTACAGATGTTTGGTTATTGAGTAGAACTACTGCTTGTGGAAAAAGCGGTTTTTATGCCTGACTGTGGCGGCGTTGATGGTCCGCAGTTGCCTTCCAGAGGGAAGTGATTCAAAGAGTTTGTGTCCAGGGTGGGAGGGGTCACAGATGATCTTACCCGCTCACTTCCTGGCCCTTGTAGTGTACAGTTTGTCAATGGGGGGGAGATTGCAGCCAACAACCTTCTCAGCAGATCGAACGATTCGCTGCAGCCTCTGGATGTTGGGCTTGGTGGCTGAGCCAAACCAGACCTGAGGACAGACTCTACAATGGCCGTATAGAATTGGACCATCATTGCCTGTGGCAGATTGTGTTTCCTCAGCTGCCGCAGGAAGTACATCCTCTGTTGTGCCTTTTTGACTGTGGAGTCGATGGTGGCCCCCCATTTAAGGTCCTTTGAGATGATGGCTCCCAGGAACTTAAAGGACTCCATAGATGTGACTGTGGTGTTGTTGATGGTGAGTGGGGGGAGGGGAGGGGGGACTCTCCTAAAGTCTATTATCAATTCCACCGTCTTAAGCGCATTGAGCTCCAGGTTGTTGGAATGGCACCAGGACGCCAGCTGTGTCACTTCCTGTCTGTAGGCAGATTCCTCCACATCCTGGAGCAGTGCAATTAGGGTTATGTCATCCGCTAACTTGAGAAGCTTGACAGAGGAGTCAGTGGAGGTGCTGTTGTTGGTGTAGAGGGCGTAGAGGAGAGGAGAGAGTACGCAGCAATGTGGTGCTCCTATGCTGAGGGTTTGCGGGCCCGAGATGTGGTTTCCCAACCTCACATGCTGCTCCCTGTTTGTCAGGAAGTTGGTGATCCACTGACAGAGGGCGCCAGGGATTCAATACCACCCTTATCCCTACCTCCTCTTCCCACTACTTACAGGCAGCACGGTGGTGCCCCAGTAGAGTTGCTGCCTTACAGCGCCAGAGACCCGAGTTCGATCCTGACTGCGGGTGCTGTCTGTACGGAGTTTGTACATTCTTAAGTACAAGTCAGGTTCAAGTTCGCATTTATTGTCACTTAACCAATTCAGGTACAGTGAAATTTGAGTTACCATACAGCCATACTGTTTTTATATCGTTCAAGGAATCTTACCTCCAGCCACTATGATTGAAGACAGGGGTTTAGGAGATTATCTAAACATATTCACGAGCTCTCCACGAGACATTCAATGCCGTCGAAAGATAAATCTTCAAAACACAGTCTCTTGATTAATAGTTTATTTGTTGCTGTAGTAAAAACAGTAAGATATTCATCCAAACTTCTTCTTGTTTAAGTACATTTTGATCTTACTTGTAGTCAAACACGTACATAGTCAAACTCAAGCATGGCAGAAAGCTGTGACCTCTCCCCCACGCTTCTTCAAACTAAACCAAAAACTACTAGGGTGTCTGCGCGAGAATCCCAGCCGCAAACACGCCTCCGACTACGTATAAATCCCAGCCACATAATTACAGGCAGATAACATTTAAAGGTAACTGGTTATAGTTATAACATACTGAGTTAAGCTAAATGGCTATGACACATACTAAGTGAAAAGAACACAGTACACACATAAAATAAAATGTAACATAAATATCCACCACAGTGGAATCAACATTCCTCAGTGTGATGGCAGGCAATAAAGTTCAGTCATCTTCCTCCTTTATTCACCCGTGTTCGGGACCTTTGAACCCTCCGCAGTTCGCCGCTACAGATGGTCCGATGTTCAGGCCCTCTCGTCAGGATGATTGAAACGGATGATCAAATGTCGGGACGGCTCAGAACACTCCGCGGCATGGGTCGGCCTGAGTCGGCCGCTTCTTATCAGAGACCGCAGCTTCACGGTGTTAAAAGTCCACAGGCCCACTGTCGGAGCACTTCTTCTGGTGACCCTTGGTAAAGGATCACTGCTCCGTGATGTTAAAGTCCGCGCCGTGTCTGCGGCTTGAAGTTCCAGGCCACCATGCTGCCTGTAAGGTCCCCAGGAAAAGCCGCACCAATCCAGTTGTTAGGCCGTGGTTGGAGGAAATGAGACGCTGAGAAAGTCGCATCTCCGTCGAGGTAAGTGACTGAAAAAAACTTTCCCCCTTTTCGAACACCCCCCCCCACATAAACTAACCAAGAAACTTAAAATAATAAAATAATAAAAACAGAGAAGTGACATGACAGACTGCTGGTGAGGCAGCCATTGCTGGTGCCCTTAACCGCGTGTGTTTTCCTCTTGGTGCTCCAGTACCTTCCCGCACTCCAAAGATGTGCAGGTTGTGTAGGTCATTAGGCTTCCGTAAATTGTCTCTAATGTGTAGGATAGAACTAGTGATGGGTGATCGCTGGTCGGCGGGGATTCAATGGGCTGATGGACTAAGGCTTCGATAGAGTGGATGTGGAGAGGATGTTTCCACTAGTAGGAGAATCTCGGACCAGAGGTCATAGCCTTCGAATTAAAGGACGTTCTTTCAGGAATGAGATGAGGCAACATTTCTTTCGTCAGATGGTGGTGAAACTGTAGAATTCTTTCCACAGAAGGCTATTGAGGCCAAGTCAGTGGATATTTTTAAGGCAGAGATAGATAGATTTTTGATTATTACAGGTGTCAGAGGTTATGGTGAGAAGGCAGGAGAATGGGGTTTGGAGGGAGAGATAGATCAACCATGATTGAATGGCAGAGTAGATGATGGGCCGAATGACCTAATTCTACTCCGATCACTTATGACCTTATGGTTCACAAAAAATGATGGAGAAACTCAGCGGGTGAGGCAGCATCTATCGAGAGAAGGAATTGGATCGAGACCCTTCTTCAGATTGATGAAAAAAAAAGGAAATAGGTGGAAGGACTTGTGGGAGAACTGGGAAGGAGGAGGGGAAGAAGGGAGATAGCAAAGGTTGCCTAAAATTAGAGGTCAATGTTCATACCGCTGGGGTGTAAACTACCCAAGCGAAATATGAGGTGCTGTTCCTCCAATTTTTGCTGGGCCTCACTCTGGCAATGGAGGAGACCCAGGACAGAAAAGGTCAAATTGACAATTGGAGGGGGAGTTGAAGTGCTGAGCAACCGGGCGATCAGGTTTGTTAAGACGGACTGAGCGTAGGTGTTCAGCGAAGTGATCGCCGAGCCTGTGCTTGTAGAGAAGTTAAGACATGGAACAGCGGATGCAGTAGATGAGGCTGGAAGAGGTTCAGGTGAACCTCTGCCTCACCTGGAATTACTGATTTGGGCCTTGGATGAAGCCAAGGGGGGAGGTAAAGAGACAAATGTTGCATTTCCTGCGGTTGCAGGGGAAAGTTCCCAGGGAGGGGGTGGTTTGGGTGGGAAGGGATGAATTGACCAGGGAGTTACGGAGGGAGTCTCTGCGGAAACAGGTCATAAGGAACACCTTGTGACTTGTTTCCACGCTGTATATCTAAATTAAACGAAACTAACTAAACTAAACTCTCGCTTCTGCTGGAATTACTGTCCTTATCAACAATATTGAGAAGAAAGGATGATCAGACTTTACAAGTATCTCCAGAGAGCTTCATGATGACCAACACTAACCTAATCACTGTGATTGTTTTGTGTGCTTTTCCGTGTTGATGAAGAGTGAACCCTGGAGAACGGGAAGCATATCACGATGATAACCTTCTTTCTGAGCTACAAGCAATTAGTGTCAAGTCCATGCCATAAGGCTTGGGGGGAGAACAAAGGTGACTTGGCTTAGTAACTTAACTCTTACTAAGTGAGTTACTCTCACTTAGTAAGAGCCCTTTATGTGGCAACTATTTGCATACCTTGGGTATGCAAGCAAAGAATTTCACTGTGACTTAAGTGTTCATTCATAAGGTACACAAAAATGCTGGAGAAACTCAGCGGGTGCAGCAGCATCTATGGAGCGAAGGAAATAGGCAACGTTTCGGGCCGAAACCCTTCTTCAGACCGATGTGGGGTGGGGGGGGGGGGGGGGGGGAGAAGAAAGGAAAAAGGAGGAGGAGGAGCCTGAGGGCTGAGGGATGGGAGGAGACAGCCCGAGGGCTGAGGAAGGGGATGAGACAGCAAGGGCTAACAAAATTGGGAGAATTTAATGTTCATGCCCGCAGGATGCAGACTCCCCAAGCGGAATATGAGGTGCTGTTCCTCCAATTTCCAGTGTTGCTTGCTCTGGCCATGGAGGAGACCCAGGACAGAGAGGTCGGAGTTGAAGTGCTGAGCCACCGGGAGGTCAGGTTGGTTATTGCGGACCGAGCTTAATATAATGTTCATTCATGAGTTTAGTTTAGTTTAGTTTAATGACACAGCACGGGAACAGGCCCTTCGGCCCACCTGGTCCGCGCCGACTAGCGCACCAACACTATCCCACAACACATTGACGAACTGTGCACTGCAAGGGCCAGGAAGCATATGGGTAAGATCATCTCTGACCCCTCTCACCCTGGCCACAAACTCTTTGAATCGCTTCCCTCTGGAAGGCGACTGTCAAAGCCGCCACAGCCAGATATAAAAACAGCTTTTTTTCCACGAGTAGTAGCTCTACTCAATAACCAAACATCTGAAGGCTCCATTTGCTCTGGTATTTTCTTTAACTCACATGTTCAATCAATAATGTTTTATTATTAATTTTTAATGCTTTATGTATCCTTCTTAACTGTCACTGTATGTCATGTTGTCACTTGTGGGTGGAGCACCAAGGCAAATTCCTTGTATGTGAATACTTGGCCAATAAACTTATTAATTTATTCATTCATTCAAGGGACAATTTGTACATTTATCAAGCAAATTCATCTCCATACCTGTACGCCTTTGGAATGTGGGAGGAAACCGAAGATCTCAGAGAAAACCCACGCAGGTCATGGGGAGAATGTACAAACTCTGTACAGACAGTGCCCGTAGTCGGGATCGAACCCCGGTCTCCGGCGCTGTAAGCGCTGCAAGGCAGCAACTCTACCATTGCACTACCATGCAGCATAAGTGGCTTATGAAGTCAGAGCAGCACTTTGGGGACTTTGGGTTTGCTGCCAGCTGCATTCTGCCTTCTCTCTCCTCCGACCTATAGTTTGTCTGCGATTACCATGTGGATGTTGAAATTGCTGGTGAGTGACATTACTACCTGACAGGATGAGGCTCTGCACCATGTAATGTAGTCACGTGGATGGGTAAGAAGAAAACAATTGAAAAATCCTTGACAGTTGGCTAAGCTATTTCCCCACGCTTAACTAACTGTCAAACGACGTCAAGGAAATATAATGTTTCTTAATTGTTCCTGACATTCAGGAGCAGTCAAGAACTATTAGAAATCAATAGGCTGAAGCATGCCAGAAGTTCCAAATGCAACAGCTGACATTTAGTCATTGAAAATGCAATGCAAGCATATAAATTGCTGACAGATGTAGGATACTGAAGGAGTCTAATGGTAGGGACAGTCTTTGTTTTAATTGTAGCGTTTCGCTGTAATTCCCTATGTTAGTTGGCTTAGTTTATTGTTACATCCACTGAGGTACAGTGAAAAGCCCTTTTTGGTTGCGTGCTATCCAGTCAGCGGAAAGACAGTCCACGATCCCAATCAAGCCGTCCACAATATACAGATACATGATGAAGGGAATAACGTTTAGTGCAAGATAAAGTCCAGTAAAGTCCGATTAAAGATAGCCCGAGGATCTCAAATGAAGTTGAAGGTAGGTTAGGACCACTGACAAAGGTTAGAGATGAAAAGGTTAGGTGGAGAGGACGTTTCCACTAGTGGGAGAGTCTAAGATTAGAGGTCATAGCCTCAGAATTAAAGGACGTTATTTTAGGAAGGAGATGAGGAGGAATTTCATTAATCAGAGGGTGGTGAATCTGTGGAATTATTTGCCACAGAAGGCTGTGGAGGCCAAGTCAGTGGATATGTTTAAGGCAGAGATAGATAGATTCTTGATGGGTACAGGTGTCAAAGGTTATGGGGAGAAGGCAGGAGAATCGGGTTAGGAGGGAGAGATAGAACAGCCGTGATTGAATCGCGTAGACTTGATGGGCTGAATGGCCTAATTCTTCTCCTATCACTTATGACCACTTATGGAAAGGATTCAAAAGGATGTTGGGTAAAGAGAGAAGAGGATTGATCAGTAAAGCCAGAGGGAGGGATATAGGTAGGTATAGGGATAGGGATAGGGATAGTTCCTTGATTCTTTTATTCAATGATTTGAAACATTAACTTTATTTCTCACTACGCTGGAAAGAAACAGGTGGCACGGTGGCGCAGCGGTAAAGTTGCTGCCTTACTGCGCCAGAGACTGTGGTTCGATCCCGACTACGGGTGCTGTCTGTACTGAGTTTGTACGTTCTTACCGTGACCCTGTGGGTTTTCTCCGAGATCTTCGGCTTCCTCCCAAACTCCAAAGATGTACAGGTTTGTATGTTAATTGGCTTGGTATAAATTTAAATTGTCCCTAGTGTGTGCAGTATAGTGTTCATGCATGGGGATCGCTGGTCGGCACGGAATCGGTGGGTTGAAGGGTCTGCTTCCACGCTGTATCTCTAAATTAAAACATTAACTAAACTGTTTCTGTATCTGGAGATATGCATTTTCACACTTCTGTACCTCTTGCCTGACGGGAGAGGGGAGAAGAGAACATGACCGGGATAAGACTTGTCCTTGATTATGCTGGTGGTCTTACTGAGGTAGTATTTGACAGGAAGGTTAGGTCGCATGGAATCCAAGGAGAGATAGCTGAATGGATAGCAAATTGGCTCCATTGAAAGAAGCAGAGGGTGATGGTGGAAGGTTGCTTCACAGACTGGAGGCCTGTGACTAATGGTGTGCCTTAGGGTTCGGTGCTGGGCCTGTTACTGTTTGTCATGTACATCAATGATTTGGATGAGATTAGCAAGTTTGCTGATGATACGAAAGTTAATGGTTTTGCAGATTGTGAAGATGGTTGTGAAAGATTGCAGCAGGATCTGGATTGATTGGCCAGGTGGGCAGAGGAATGAATGATGGAATTTAATACAGAGAAGTGTGAGGTGTTGCATTTTGGGATGTCGAACAAGGGCAGGACCTACACAGTAAATGGTACGCCTCTGGGTAGTGTTGTAGAGCAGAGGGATTGAAGAGTACAGGTGCATGGTTCCTTGATGGCCGAGTCACAGATAGATAAGTGGTCAAAACGGCTTTTGGCATTTTGGTCTTCATCAGTCAGAGTACTGAGTATAAAAGTTTGGAGGTCATGCCACAGTTGTATAAGACATTGGTGAGACCGCATTAGAATGTTGCCAAGACTAGAGGGTGTGAGCTATAGAGAGAGAGGATGAGTAGGCTGGGACTCTATTCCATGGAACGCAGGAGGATGAGGGGAGATCTTCTAGAGGTATACAAAATCATGAGATAAGGTACATGGATAGGACAGGTTTGGAGGGATATGGACCAAACGCAGGCAGGTGGGACTGGTGTAGCTGGGACATTGTTGGCCGGTGTGGGCGAGTTGGGCCGAAGGGCCTGTTTCCACACTGTATCACTCTATGACTCTATGACTCCAGGACAAATCGGACATCAGATAAGAAACCTCAACAATGTAATTGGGAATTGTACTCTTTCATTTTAGAGACTGTGAGTAATGCAAGTGCTCATGTGAAAGGTTTCACCTGACACTGGTTCAATGGGCATTCAAAATACTACAGAATTACTGCAAGATCATTTCTTGGTATTAGAATTTGAATGCAGAAGTGAGAATATCTTGCTACAGTCACTCGAGTCATTGGGGAGACCACATTAGAAGCATTGTGTGCAGTTTTGGATTCCATACCAAAGAAAGGATAAACTCGACATGGAGGAAATTCAACAAGATCGATACGTGAGATGATGGGGAGGCCACATAAGGGGAAATTATGGCAACTATGTTTGTATTTACTGGAACTGAGAAGAATGGAAGGTGGATTTAGACTCTCAAGATACAGCGCGGAAACAGGCCCTTTGGCCCACCGAGTCTGCGCCAAACAGCGATCACCCCGACTGATGATAGCTGATTGTATTTTTTAGATTGGAGACCAATGACCAATGATGCATGGATGGGAACTTACTCCACTGTTATTTGCCATTGATATTATTAGAAAATAGACAATAGGTGCAGGAGTAGGCCATTCGGCCCTTCGAGCCAACACGGCCATTCACTGTGGCGATGGCCCAGTTCCTGCCTTCTCACCATATTCCCTGAGCTATCTTTAAGAGCTATATCTAACTCTCTCTTGAAAGCATCCAGAGAATTGGCCTCCACTGCTTTTTGAGGCAGAGAATTCCCCAGATTCACAACTCTCTGATTGAAAAAATTTGTCCACATCTCCGTTCTAAATGGCCTACCTCTTATTCTTAAACTGTGGCCCCTGGATCTGGACTCCCCCAACATCGGGAACGCGTTTCCTACCTCTAGCGTGTCAAACCCCTTAATAATGTTTCAATAAGATCCCCTTTTATCCTTCTAAATTCCAGAGTATACAAGCCCAGCCGTTCCATTCTACCAATATATGACAGTTCCGCCATCCCGGTAATTAACCTCGTGAACCTACGCTGCACTCCCTCAATAGCAAGAACTGCACACAATACTCCAGGTGTGGTGTCACTAGGGCCCTGTACAACTGCATAGATGACAATGTCATTAGCATCAGATAGTAAGCTTACGATGATACGAAACTGGATGCTTTAGTGAAGAGGGTTAGCTAAAATCTGCAATCTCTCTTCGGACAGGTTCTCTTTGCTCCTCTCATAACCTTTTGGTGGGGTCAAGGAAAGAGCGTTCACGTCGCGGCCCTGTTACCACCAATCTTTCCACCAACATGCACAAGAAGCACAAGAATGGCAATGTATGCAGATGCCGAGAAGTGTGTTCATCTCCAGCTGAACAATTTTTAACCTTGTGATGTGGACTCGATAAGATGAAGACCTCTTGTATCTTGTTTTCCACCTCAGTCCCCTCCTACACCCACTGCTCTTTCCCCATTTCTCCAACAATCTTGCCCCCACACTTACCTTGTAATTTTAGTCCTACCTTCCATTTTTTCACAGTGGTGCAGCGGTAGATTAGCTGCCTTACAGCGCCAGATACCCTAGTTTGACCCTGGCTCTGGGTACTGTCTGTACGGAGTTTGTAGGTTTTCCCCGTGACTTGCGTGGGTTTTCTCCATGTGCTCCGGTTTCTTCCCACACTCCAAAGACATACAGGTTTGTAGGCTGCGTGGGAAGGAACTGCAGAAACTGGTTCACACCGAAGATTGACATAAAATGCTGGAGTAACTCAGCAGGACATGCAGCATCTCCGGAGAGAGGGAATGGGTGACGCCTTGGGTCAAGACCTTCTTCAGGTTTGTAGGCAAATTGGCTTGGTAAAATTGTAAATTGTCCCAAGTGTGTGCAGGATCATGTTGGTGCGTGGCAATCGCTGGTCGGCATGGACTTGGTGGGCCGAAGGGCCTGTTTCCGGGATGTATCCCTAAAACAAAAAAAAACTAAAAATATGTCCATGATAGCTTGCCAACCTCTCAATCTGGCGATCTAGCAGCTGAGAAACCAAATATAGAAATACTAAAGAGGGGTTTCAGTTCAATTTTAATTTAGTTTAGTTTAGTTTAAAGATATAGCGCGGAAACAGGCCCTTTGGCCCAGAGGGTCCACACCGGCCTGCAATCCCCGCACATTAACACTATTCTACACACACAAGGGACAATTTACATTTATACCAAGCCAATTAACCTACAAACGTGTACCTCTTTGGAGTGTGGGAGGGAACTGAAGATATCAGAGAAAACCCACGCAGGTCACGGGAAGAACGTACAAACTCCGTACAGACAGCACCTGTAGTCGGGATCGAACCCGGGTCTCTGGCGCCGTAAGCGATGTAACAGCAACTCTGCTGCCGTTTCTGGTTTCCTGACAGGTGACAGTCACTCCCATCCCATCCTGCCTCTTGGTAAATATCTAGGTCAATGTCACGCAGTCAGCACCAGTGCAGCACAGTGGAACGCATCGGTGTCAGATCATTAACTGGGACAGTTCTAAGGCCTGTTGATGAGAAGCAATCGGAACCAGTCTTACAACAGCATACACTATGTAAATCTGAGCCACTGCAGTGCAAAATAGCAAAAAGAAAAGGGGGTCACCTTGACAAAAAAGTTTGCAATAATGGTTGTGCATTCGTGAGAGAGTCATGAAGAAGGCAAGATGACATGTCGTAATGGGAAGCCTTATGAAGGGAATTACTTTAATACCATGGAGACACAGGCGAACGCTGCTGCCGGAATCTTGAGCAGACAACTCAGCAGTTTTTTTTTTTTTAAACTTTAATATCATCTCTTCTTAAAGCAATATATGTGATATAAGGCATGGGACTTCAGACAACTTTATAAAGGCAGCGCTGCTAGAAATTGCAATTCCAAAGTAAAATCCCACTGCTTCTGTTATTTTCTGCTGGCAAAATGAAACCATATTTCAAGGAGACATAATCCCAAATCTTTATGTTGTAAATAATTGATGCCCAGGCAAGTTAAACGAAATGTAATTAGTCGATTGATGCTGCTGTACACCATATCGCTACAATAATTATATTTCGGATGCCTAAAAATCTTGATGGCGTCAGAGTCACTCACAAATAATGTATATATTTATCATTGCTGCAAAACGACTTCACATTGAAGCGTAGGCATTGGAAGTGCGACATCGGTAAATTAATTGGATGTGGCACAGCCATGAAAATTTTATAGACTTGCGCCAAGGAGCAAAGTAACAGTCTATCTCTCGTTTTGAGTTCCATTATCAGTGTCGGTCCGGCAGAATACGGTGTCAGGGAGAAAAGCAACACCACATTCTCCACAGTCCATCAACTCCTGTCCAATCCCCTCACAGAGACGGGCATTAGAGACTCCTCATGATGGCTGCTACAAAGCTAAATGTTCGCTTCTTCCCTGACTGTATCTGTCAACAAATCCTGCACGAGCTGTAATAGAAGCCAAAACAATATCCGGATTTAAAAAAAAAAAAACACACATTGTAAAAGGGAAGAAATTGCAACAGTTCAAAAGGAAAATAAATTCAACCGTTCAAATAACGGGCGGTTTTTACTCTCTGAAGATTTATTTCTCTCAATTAAGATTTATTGATATATATTAAAAAGTGTGTGAGTGAAGTTTCCCTGCCAGTCTGATGTATTTGCTGCCATTCATTTGCTTGGTAAATTAAAAAAATTTTATTGGAAGAATGTTTGTCTTCTGGGGGCACAGTTTTATTATGTGTGTGTTGATTTTATATATAACTACCGCCCAGAGCAGATCAAGGTCATGCGATGCTCCAACAAGGACAATGTAATTTGCACAGCAGAGTGGAAGCGCAGTCCCCGAGGTCTCAATGTTGATAAAGTTTACTTTTGACCGGAAGTCGACTTATCTTAATGACAAGTTCTTGCATCACGATGGACTCTCTCTGCTGGCGAGTGGGGTGCATTGAAGTTCACAAGTTATAGGTGTAGAAATAGGCCATTCGGCCCATCGAGTCTACTCCACCATTCAATCATGGCTGATCTCTGTCGCCTAATCCCATTTTAGAATAGAATAGAATAGTTTCTTTATTGTCATTGTAACATGAACCATGTACAACGAAATTGTAAAATGTCAGCCAGTCAGTGCACCATTCAAACATTTCTAAAAGCTAACGATACATACAAGGTAAAATATTTAAAAAAAGATAAACAACTAAAATAAATATCATGAAAATAGCACGCATAAACACCCAGCCCTACATCCTTCTGTCGATTTCACAGTCTCTTAGTATGTATCGCCCCTGCGTTCCTTGGCGGCTACATTTAGTGCCTTTATAGCAGTGGGGTAAAAACTGTTTTTAAGTCTGTTTGTCCTTGTCCTTGTAGATCTGTACCGTCTGCCTGACGGTAACAGTTCAAACAGGGAGTGTCCGGGGTGGGAAATGTCCTTTATAATACTCTGGGATTTTTTGATGCAGCGGGAACTGTGTAAGTCCTCCAAGGTAAGGAGAGGGCAGCCGACAATCCTCTGGGCGTTGTCAATGGCCCTCTGGAGCGCTTTCCTCTGAGCCGCTGTGCAGCTGGTGTACCATACGCATACACAGTATGTTAGGATGCTCTCAATGGAGCACCGATAAAAGGACAGCAGCAGTCTCTGAGTGATGTTATTCTTCCTGAGCACCCTCAGGAAGTGCAGTCTCTGCTGGACCTTTTTCAGCAGCGCAGAGGTGTTCACGCTCCACGTCAGGTCCTCCTCAATATGGATTCCCAGGAAGCGGAAATCCGCCACCCTCTCCACACAGTCCCCTCTGATAATTAATGGTACCATGTCCGTTTTATTCTTTCTGAAGTCTATTATTATTTCCTTTGTCTTTAAGGTGTTGAGGAGCAGGTTATTTTCTCCACACCACACTGTCAGCTGCTCCGCCTCATCCCGGTAGGCGTACTCGTCCCCCCCGGAGATGAGTCCCACCACCGTAGTGTCATCCGCAAATTTGACAATGGTGTTGCTGTGGTGGGCGGGGGTGCAGTCATGTGTGTAGATGGTGTAGAGCAGGGGGCTCAGCACGCAGCCCTGTGGAGAGCCGGTACTGAGGCTGAGGGCCGTGGATGTGTGATGGCCCACTCTGACTCTCTGGCTGCGAGCTGACAGGAAGCTATTTATCCACATGCAGGTGGAGTGTGGAAGTCCCAAGTCCCCCAGTTTGTCCACCAGTTTGTGGGGAAGGATGGTATTAAAGTGCAGTGTTGCCTGCCTTCTCCCCATAAGTTCCTGCCTTCTCCCCATAAGCCTTGACAACCGTTCTAATCAAGAATTTGTCTATCTCTGCCTTAAAAATATCCACTTACTTGGCCTCCACAGCCCTCTGGGGTGATGAGTTCCACAGATTAACAACCCTCTGACTGACTAAAGTTCCTCCTTACCTCCTTTCTAAAAGAGCGCCCTTTAATAGTAAGATTAAAAAGAGCGCCCTTTAATTCTGAGCCTATGACCGCTGGTCTGAGACTCTCCCACCAGTGGAAACATCCTTTCCACATCCACTCTATCTATGCCTTTCATTATTCTGTAAGTTTCAATGAGGTCCACCCTTAATCTTTGAAACTCCAGCGAGTAGAGGCCCTATGCTGTCATATGCTGAGTTGTTGCTTGGAGAGTTAGAAGAGGAAAAGTGATGTGTGGGAAGGAACTGCAGATGCTGGTTTACACCGAAGATAATAGGCACAAAATACTGGAGTAATTCAGCGGGTCAGGCAGCATCTCTGGAGAAAGGGAAAAGGCGATGTTTTGGTTTTGAACCCTTCTTCAAATTGTGAGTCCGAAGAAGGGTTGCAACCCATCGCCTTCCTAAAAGAATGTCCTTTAATTCTGAGGCTATGACCTCTGGTCCTAGACTCTCCCGCTAGTGGAAACATCCTCTCCACATCCACTCTATCCAAGCCTTTCACTATTCTGTATGTTTCAATTTGGTCCCCCCTCATTCTTCTAAACTCCAGCGAGTACAGGCCCAGTGCCGACAAACGCTCATCATACATTAACCTACATTCCGGGGATCATTCTTGTAAACCTCCTCTGGACCCTCTCCAGAGCCAGCACATCCTTCCTCAGGTATGGTACCCAAAATTGCTCACAATATTCCAAATGCGGCCTTACCAACGCCTAATAGAACATTAAATCCCTGGTTGGGAACTCAGGTTGGTATCAAACCTTGCCCACGAGTGGATCGCACATCCACCAGAGAACAGACATTAAAATGAATTTTATTCCGATTATAATCCACCCCCAAATTGCTGAACACTGATGAGCTTCCTGGCTTTTTACTTCATTCCACTCCTGGCTGTGAGTGTCCAATTTGTCACACCTTAGAGAGATGGTTAGATTAGATTAGATTAGATTAGATTAGATCCTTTAGCATTAGTTGGCAGCATTAGTTGAACACACAGTTAGTAGGACATATCAGCTTCTGATGATAGTACGTCAAATGGAGACATGTTCCAATCTCCTCCATTCTGCAATAACAACCCGTTCAATGTATTATTCAAAGGTCTTGAAGTACCCTGTAAGGATTCTGTCAGCCTTTTGCCTGACTTTGCTTGTCCCAAGATAAAAGCAATGGCAGGGTCTGTCTCTGGCCTTTAAGTATTAATGATGTTCTGCCTGCTTATGGTGGAAATCTTCTCTGTCAACAGTAGCAGCATGGCTAAAGTCACAGAAGGTGTAATAGGTTAGGCGTGTGCTGGCAAATACATATTTACAAATTGAACTAATCCCAATTCTAGATAAATGGAATAATTTTTTTTAAAGATACAAATCACTAGAATAACTCAACAGGTCAGGCAGCCTTTGTGGAGTAATGGAGAGGTGACGTTTCGGGTCAAGTGTCATGAGTGTTTAATTGACATATTCACGGGACCCTTCTTCAATCCAGCACTTACTCCGGCACTTTATGTCTTATTTTGTAAACCAGCTTCTGCAGTTCCTTGTGTCTGGAATGTTTTCTAATTGGCACTCTACTCTTTTATAAGGTCATAAGTGATAGGAGTAGAATTAAATTAAATTTTAAATTAAATTAAATTAAATTAAATTTCTTTATTTATATAGCACATTTTTAGTCAACTTGCATTGACCCCAAAGTGCTTCACATAATTACATCCACACACACAGGCAAAGGTGGGTGAAGTGTCTTGCCCAAGGACACACACAGGCAAAGGTGGGTGAAGTGTCTTGCCCAAGGACACAACGACAGTATGCACTCCAAGCGGGATTCGAACCAGCTAACTTCCGGTTGCCAGCCGAACACTTAGCCCATTGTGCCATCTGTCGTCATTAAGCCATTCGGCCCATCAAGTCTACTCCATTCAATCATGACTGATCTATCCCTCCCTCCTACCCCATTCTCCTGCCTTCTCCCCATAACTGACACCTATACTAAACAAGAATCTATCTATCTCTGCCTTAAAAATATCCACAGACTTGGCCTCCACAGCCTTCTGTGGTAAATCATTCCAAAGATTCACCACTCTCTGACGAAAGAACTTTCTCCTTCCTAAAATAGCCTTTAATTCTGAGGCTATGACCTCCAGTCCTAGACTCTCCCACTAGTGGAAACATCCTCTCCACATCCACTCTATCCAAGCCTTTAACTATTCTGTACGTCCCCCCTCATTCTTCTAAACTCCAGCGAGTATAGACCCAGTGCCGACAAACGCTCATCATAGGTTAACTCACTCATTCCTGGGATCAATTTCAAAACATTTCTATACGTTACTTGGGTTCAATGTTGTGCTTCATTAGCAGTACTAGCAACACGGGTGGCAGTGTGAACTATGAGGAGGATGCTATGAGGATGCAGATTGACTTGGACAGGTTGGGTGAGTGGGCAGATGCATTTTAATGTGGATAAATGTGAGGTTATCCACTTTGGTGGCAAGAACAAGAGGCAGATTATTATCTGAATGGTGTCAAGTTAGGAAAAGGGGAAGTACAACAAGATCTGGGGGTCCTTGTTCATCGGTCACTGAAAGTTTGCATGCAGGTACAGCAGGCAGTGAAGAAAGCTAATGACATGTTGGCCTTCACAACAAGAGGAGTTGAGTGTAGGAACAAAGAGATCCTTCTGCAGTTGTACATGGCCCTAGTGAGACCACACCTGGAGTATTGTGTGCAGTTTTGGTCTCCAAATTTGAGGAAGGACATTCTTGCTATTGAGGGTGTGCAGCGTAGGTTCAAGAGCTTAATTCCCGGGATGGCAGGACTGTCATATGTTGATAGAATGAAACAACTGGGCTTGTATATGTAATAGTGCCACCTTTGTGTCGGAGGATTGTAAATGATTGAATAAACCACAGTACACTGTGCAGTCGATGTGTTCTTCCGTTCCGAGAGGGCCTGAAACATCAGGCCGTCCATAGCGGCGACTGCTGACGGCTCAAAGGCCCCAACCACGGGTGAACAATGAGGAAGATGACTGAACTTTATTGCCTTCCCACACAGTGGGAACATTGATTCCGCTGTGGGGGGATGTTTATGTTAATCTCTATTGTGTATTGTGTTCTTTTTATTCGTATGGCTGTATGGTAACTCAAATCTCACTGTAACAATTGGTGCATGTGACAATAAATGTAACTTGAACTTGAGTCTAAGATATCACAAAATGGCGATGCGGTTGGTATCGCGGATTCCCCAGCTTTATTTGTTTGTGCAGATAAGGAATTCTACAGCTGCACGGAGAAGGTTGTACAACTATCGGTGTCATGGAAAGTCGAAAATCCGGTCAAAATGTTTGAATTATGTGAGATTATTAGACATCCAAAATGGCGGTGCCCAGTGGATCTATCGGACGATTGGGTGAGTTCCAGCAAAGCCAGGAAACGTTCAGTGTGTACATCGAATGTTTAGAGATGTTCTTTGCTGCAAATCACATTACTGAAGTAGAAGCTTCTGATGCGGAATCAAGATGTTTGAATGAAGCAACGCAAGCTCCGAAAAGAGCAATTTTTCAGACTGAAATGGGTCCCAATGTTTATGATACAGTAAAGAATTTGTTACCTCCAGCCAAACCAAAGGACACGCCGTTGAAGGATATTCTTAAGAAGTTACACAATATTATGACCCTAAGCCCTTAGAAATAGCTGAAAGCTATCGATTTGGAACAAGATGCCAACTTCCAGAGGACATTAGTCATTTTTTTGTGGCACTCAAGAGGTTATCAATTCATTGTAATTTTGGAAATTTCCAAGATCGGGCGTTAAGAGACCGTTTCGTGTGTGGACTGAGAAGTGAGCGGATCCAAAATAAGCTGATGACGGTGTATGACCTGACCTTTGAAACAGTTTGTAAAACTGCTTTGTCAATGGATATGGCAGACAGGGATTCTAGAGAAGTCAGGACAACTTCTAGACAACCAGCAGAAGAGTTGAACAAGCTGCAGTCCAGCAAACCAAAGGTGTATAAGTCGACAAAGACGTCAGAGAATCGTTATCCATGTAAGGGCAGCAAGACTACCGCAAAGTCATGCTATCGCTGTTTGGGCTCACATCCAGCACAGTCTTGTCCATTCTGTACTTGAGTTTGGTGGCCCTGCACCCTGCTCGAAGTGGTAGAAAACTGCACTTGAGTTTGGGGGCCCTGCACCCTGCTTGAAGTGGTAGGAAACTGCACTTGAGTTTAGTGGCCTTTCAATTTCACCCTGCTTGAAGTTGTAGGAATCTGCACGAGTTTGGTGGTCTTGCACCCTGCTTGAAGTGGTTGGAAACTGCACTTGAGTTTGGAGGCCTTGCACCCTGCTTGGTGGTGGTTGCTTTGAAATGCTGCACTGCAAATGGCTGGTGGTGTATGTTGCTTTGAAATGCTGCACTGCAAATTGCTGGTGGTGGTGGTTGCTTTGAAATGCTACACTGCAAATGCTTGGAAGTCTAAACTTGACAACTTCCTGTTTGCACTGTATATTGATTTTAGATAAAACGCTACCACTTACGGCTGTGATTTTAGGCCATCTTGCTCCATCCCCCTCCGCTCATCAGGTGCAGAGGATTCTTCCCTTCAATGAAAAATAAAAGTGTTATTAGACAATAGAAAATAGACAATAGGTGCAGGAGTAGGCCATTCAGCCCTTCGAGCCAGCACCGCCATTCAATGTGATCATGGCTGATCATCCCCAATCAGTACCCCATTCCTGCCTTCTCCCCATATCCCCTGACTCCACTATTTTTAAGACCCCTATCTAGCTCTCTCTTGAAAGCATTCAGAGAACCTGCCTCCACCACCCTCTGAGGCAGACAATTCCACAGACTCACTCTGTGTGAGAAAAAGTGTTTCCTCGTCTCCGTTCTAAATGGCTTACTCCTTATTCTTAAACTGTGGCCTCTGGTTCTGGACTCCCCCAACATCGGGAACATGTTTCCTGCCTCCAGCGTGTCCAAACCCTTAACAATCCTAGATGTTTCAATGAGATACCCTCTCATCCTTCTAAACTCCAGTGTGTACAAGCCCAGCTGCTCCATTCTCTCAGCATATGACAGTCCCGCCATCCTGGGAATTAACCTTGTAAACCTATGCTGCACTCCCTCAATAGCAAGATTGTCCTTCCTCAAATTAGGGGACCCAAACTGGACACAATACTCCAGGTGTGGTCTCACAAGGGCTCTGTACAACTCCAGAAGGACCTCTTTACTCCTATATTCGATTCCTCTTGTTATAAAGGCCAACATGCCATTCGCTTTCTTCACTGCCTGCTGTACCTGCATGCTTACTTTCTTAGACTGATGTACAAGGACCCTCAGATCCCATTATATTTCCCCTTTTCCCAACTTGACGCCATTCAGATAGTAATCTGTCTTCCTGTTTTTGCTACCAAAGTGGATAACCTCACATTTATCAAGTTCAAGTTCAAGTTCAAGTGAGTTTATTGTCCGCATTAAACTTAATCTGCCATGCATCTGCCCATTCCCCCAACCTGTCCAAGTCACCCTGCATTCTCATAGCATCCTCCTCATAGTTCACACTGCCACCCAGCTTTGTGCCATCTGCAAATTTGCTAATGTTACTTTAAATCCCTTCATCCAAATCATTGATGTATATTGTAAATAGCTGCGGTCCCAGCACCGAGCCTTGCGGTACCACACTATTCGCTGCCTGCCATTCTGAAAGGGACCCGTTATTCCATACTCTTTGTTTCCTGTCAGCCAACCACTTCTCTATCCATGTCAGCACTCTACCCACAATTCCATGTGCCCTAATTTTTCCCACTAATCTCCTATATGGGACCTGATCAATGCTTTCTGAAAGTCCAGGTACTCGACATCCACTGGCTCTCCCTTGTCCATTTTCCTGGTTACATGTTCCTAGTTACATCTTAACTAATTTCTTCCTCTTCACATACCCAAAGAAGCTTTTACTATCCTGTTTTATATTCTCGGCTAGCATACCTTCATACCACTTTTTTTCTTCCCCTATTGTCTTTTTGGTTATCTTCTGGTGTTCTCTAAACATTACCCAATTCTCTTGCTTCCCTCTCATCTTTGCTACGTTGTACTTCTTCGCTTTAATTTTTATACTGTTTAGTGTTTAAAAAATGTTGAGAATCTCTCTCTTGTCATTCACGCCATGAAGGCCACGCCCCTTCCGGTGGGGGGGGGGGGGGGGGGATTATAAAACCCGGAAGTGTGGTTGTGGATCAGTCTCTGCAAGATGGGGGAGGGAAAGGACACGGCTCTATCTGTGCTGTGAATTAACTGAACACACTGAATCTCGCTGGCCCTCCACTCCGCACTGGACCACTTGGACAACAAAAACTCATATGTCAGGCTGTTATTCATTGATTACAGCTCGGCATTTAACACAATCATCCCCTCCAAACTGGTTATCAAACTCGCAGAACTGGGTCTCTGCGCATCCCTCTGCAACTGGATCCTTGACTTCCTCATCCACAGACCACAGTCTGTTCGTATTGATGGAAATGTGTCAGCCTCGATAATAATCAGCACGGGAGCACCTCAAGGCTGCGTACTCAGCCCTCTGCTGTACTCACTCTATACCCATGACTGCGTAGCCAACCACAGTGCGAACTCCATCATCAAGTTCGCTGATGACAGCACTATTGTGGGGCGTGTCACTGATGGGGATGAGTCAGAATATAGAAGAGAGATCGAGCAACTGTCCATATGGTGCCAGCGCAATAACCTGGCCCTCAACACCAGCAAAACCAAGGAACTGATTGTGGACTTTGGAAGGAGTAGGAGGGGGACCCACAGCCCCATTTATATCAACGGGTCGATGGTTGAAAGGGTCAAGAACTTCAAATTCCTGGGCGTGCACATCTCTGAAGATCTTTCCTGGTCCGAGAACACTAGCGCAATTATCAAAAAAGCTCATCAGCGCCTCTACTTCCTGAGAAGATTATGGAGAGTCGGATTGTCAAGGAAGTCTCTCTCTAACTTCTACAGGTGCACAGTCGAGAGCACACTGACCGGTTGCATCGTGGCTTGTTTCGGCAATTTGAGCGCCTTGGAGAGGAAAAGACTACAAAAAGTAGTAAACACTGCCCAGTCGGCTCTGACCTCCCTTCCATCGAGGGGATTTATCGCAGTCGCTGCCTCAAAAAGGCTGGCAGTATCATCAAAGACCCACACCATCCTGGCCACACACTCATCTCCCTGCTACCTTCAGGTAGAAGGTACAGGAGCCTGAAGACTGCAACAACCAGGTTCAGGAATAGCTACTTCCCCACAGCTATTAAACCTGGCTCGGACAAAACTCTGATTATTAATAACCACTTTCTGTTATTTGCACGTTACCAGTTTATTTATTCATGTGTGTATATATTTATATCATGGTATTTGGACACATTTATCTGTTTTGTAGTAAATGCCTACTATTTTCTGTGTGCTTAAGCAAAGCAAGAATTTCATTGTCCTATACAGGGACACATGACAATAAACTCACTTGAACTTGAACTTGTCTACTGAACTGTGAGTGTGGTGTTTATGTGGTGTTTTGTGTGGCTTTGTGGTGATTTTATGGTGGTGTCACCCTGCTTGAAATGGTATGAAACTGCATTTGAAGGTGGGGGCCTTGCACCCTGCATGAAATGGTATGAAACTGCATTTGAATTTGGTGGCCTTGCACCCTGCTTGAAATGGTATGAAACTGCACTTCAATTTGGTGGCCTTGCACCCTGCTTGAAATGGCATGAAACAGCAGTAGCTTTTGGTGGCCTTGCACCCTGCTTGAAGTGGCACGAAACTGCACTTGAATGTGGTGGCCTTGCATCCTGCTTGGTGGCATGAAACATGGAAACATAGAAACATAGAAAATAGGTGCCGGAGGACGCCATTCAGCCCTTCGAGCCAGCTCAGCCATTCATTGGCTGATCGTCCCCTATCAATAACCAATGCCTGCCTTCTCCCCAAATCCCTTGACTCCACTAGCCCCGAGAGCTTTATCTAACTCTCTCTTAAATCCATTCAGTGATTTGGTCGCCACTGCCCTCTGTGACAGGGAATTCCATAAATTCACAACTCTCTGGGAGAAAAAGTTTTTTCTCACCTCAGTTTTAAATGACCTCCCCTTTATTCTAAGACTGTGGCCCCTGGTCGTTGAGGACTCGCCCAACATTGGGAATATTTTTCCTGCATCCAGCTTGTCCATTCCATTTATAATTTTATATGTTTCTATAAGATATCCCTCATCCTTCTAAACTCCAGTGAATACAAGCCTAGTCTTTTCAATCTTTCCTCATATGACAGTCCCGCAATCCCAGGGATCAATCTCATGAACCTACGCTTCACTGCCTCAATCACAAGGATGTCCTTCCTCAAATTAGGAGACCAAAACTGTACACAATACTCCAGATGTGGTCTCACCAGAGCCCTCTACAACTGCAGAAGAACCTCTCTACTCCTATACTGAAATCCTCTTGTTATGAAGGCCAACATTCCATTAGCTTTCTTCACTGCCTGCTGTACCTGCACGCTAACTTTCAGTGACCAGTGTACAAGGACGCCCAGGTCTCGCTGCACCTCCCCCTTACCTAACCTAACCCCGTTGAGATAATAATCTGCCCCCTTGTTTTTGCCGCCAAAGTAGATAACCTCACATTTATCTATATTATACTGCATCAGCCAGGCATCTGCCCACTCACTCAACCTGTCCAGGTCACCCTGCAACCTCTTAACATCCTCTTCACAGTTCACACTGCCACCCAGCTTTGTGTCATCTGCAAACTTGCTAGTGTTGCTCCTAATTCCCTCTTCCAAATCATTAATATATATGGTAAACAGTTGCAGCCCCAACACCGAGCCTTGCGGCACTCCATTCGCCACTGCCTGCCATTCTGAAAAGGACCCGTTCCCTCCTACTCTTTGCTTCTGGTCTGCCAACTAATTTTCTATCCATTTTCAACACCCTACCCCCAATACCATTTGCTCTAATTTTAGTCACCAGTCTCTCGTGCGGGACCTTATCAAAGGCTGAAAATGAAACTGCACTTGAATTTGGGGGCCCTGCACCCTACTTGAAGTGGTATGAAACTGCACTTGATTTCGGTGGGCTTGCACCCTGCTTGAAGTTGTCGGAAACTGCACTTGAATTCGGTGGCCTTTCCCCCTGCTTGAAGTGGTATGAAACTGCAATTGAATTTGGTGGCCTTGCACCCTGCTTGATGTGATATGAAACTGCAATTGAATTTGGTGGCCTTGCCACCCTGCTTGAAGTGGTGAGAAACTGCACTTGAATTTGGTGGCATTGCACCCTGCTTCAAATGGTAGGAAACTGCATTTGAATTTGGTGGCCTTGCACCCTGCTTGAAATGGAATTTCAAGGAATAGCCGTGAGTCAACTGCTAGCCCACCAGCCGTGAGTGAGCTGCAAGCACATCAGGCTTGAATGACTGAGCTGACACCCCAAGAATCCATTTGGCCCACAATATCCAGACTAGCCCTCTGGACACCAGTCCCTTCAGCCCACAATACCCATGCTAGTGCTCCAGGAAGACCCCCCACCCACTGGCCACCAATATTGGAATTGGTGGAGAGGTGGAATATTGTGTTGGGGGGCCAGCCCTCCTGTGTGAACATGGGACCCAACGGGTCCCACTTAGTCTAGTGTATATCTACTACGGGCGTCAATTTTGGCCACCTCGCTCAGAGCCCCCCTCCGCCTTCCTGGACCAGAGGATTTTTCCCATCGATGAAAAATCTGAAATATATTAATGTTTTTTTTTTAGATAAATAGATAAATACTTTATTAATCCCCTTATTCAGGGGAAATTCTGATGTCCTTGCAGCACACTAATAAAAATACAACACAGTATTCATAAAGAAATTCAACACCAAAACATCCCCCCACAGTGATTCCCACTGTGGGGGAAGGCACAAAGTCCAGTCCCCATCCTCTTGTCCACCCATAGTCGGGCCTATTAATTGCCATTCTTTCTGCTACCCCTGCTGGAGGGAGGGGGAGGGACTATAAAACCAGGAAGTGGTGTGCCTCACTCAGTCTCTGCAAGATGGAGGAAGACAGAGGGTCACGTCTCTCTGAGCTCTGAATAACAGTGAACACATGTCTACTCAACTGTGAGTGCCCTAAATGTGATTTGAAAATGAAAATATGGTTGGTTTGAAGTATAAAGGCACTGCCTGCAAAGGGTTGTTTGGGGGGTTTGGGTTGAAGTGAAAAGGCACTGCCTGCAAATGGTTGTTTGGGGGGTTTGGGTTGAAGTGAAAAGGCATTTCCTGCAAATGGTTGTTTGGGGGGTTTGGGTTGAAGTGAAAAGGCACTGCCTGCAAATGGTTGTTTGTCTAAACTTGACAACTTCCTGTTTGCACTATATTGATTTTAGATAAACTGCATTTGAATGTGGCGGCCTTGCACCCTGCATGAAATGGTATGAAACTGCATTTGAATGTGGTGTTGTTGCACCCTGCATGAAATGGTCTGAAACTGCATTTGAATTTGGTAGCCTTGCACCCTCCTGGAAATGGTATGAAACTGCACTTGAATTTGGTGGCCTTGCACCCAGCTTGAAGTGGTATGAAACTGCACTTGAATTTTGTGGCCTTGCACCCTGCTCGAAGAGGTAAGAAACCGCACTTGAATTTGGTGGCCTTGCACCCTGCTTGAAATGGTAGGAAAATTGATTTGAATTTGGTGGCCTTGCACTCTGCTTGAAATGGAATTTCAAGGAATAGCCGTGAGTCAACTGCCAGCCCACCAGCCGTGAGTGACCTGCCAGCACATCAGGTGTGAGGGACTGAGCTGCCACCCCAAGAATCCATTTGGCCCACAATGTCCATACTAGCACTCTGGAGACCAGTGGTCCCTGCAGCCAACAACACCCATACCAGCGCTCCAGAAAGCCCCTCCCCCCCCCCCCCCCGCCCCCACTGGCCACCAATATTGGAGTTGGTGGAGAGGTGGAATATTGCATCGGGGGACCAGCCCTCCTGTGTGAACATGGGACCCAACGGGTCCCACTTAGTCTAGTATATATATAGCGTTTTATCTAAAATCAATATACAGTGCAAACAGGAAGTTGTCAAGTTTAGACTTCCAACCATTTAGTGCAGCATTTCAAAGCAACCACCACCACCAACCATTTGCAGTGCAGCATTTCAAAGCAATTGCCACGAACAACCATTTGCTGCGCAGCATTTCAAAGCAACCGCTACCAATGACCATTTGCAGTGCAGCATTTCCAAGCAACCGCCACCAACAACCATTTGCATTGCAGCATTTCAAAGCAACCGCCACAAGAGGGGGGGGGGAGAGAGATGGGGAGAAAGAGAAAGATGGGGAGAGAGAGAGATGGGGGAGAGAGGGGGGGGGGGGAGAGACAGAGAGAGCGAAATGCATCCTGCATCACGCGTTCAGAATGTTCTGGAAATGAAGCGTGCGCATCTCATGCACGAAAGCTGTCGGCTGCTCTATGGAATTCAGGGGAGAGCCTGCTGCACCACACACACACACACACACACACACACACACACACACACACACACACACACACACACACACCCACACCCACACACACACACACACACACACACACACACACACACACACACACACACACACACAGCGGGTCCGATCTACGATTTTTTTTTTAAACTGTCTTTGAAATTAAAAGTTAATGTTAAGAATTAGTATTGTTAAGTGAGAAATAATTCAATTCAATTCAATGAAAAACAAAGGAGGGGGAGAATGGTGCGGGAGTGGGGAAGAGAGGGGAAGAGTGTGGAGGGAGGGGGAGAGGGGTAGCGGGGAGTGGTGCAAGAGGGAGGGGTAGGGGGAAGGGGGGTGGGGGGGAGAGAGGGTTTGGAGATGGGAGCGAAGGGGGGAGAGCGGGAGGGGGGAGGGGGTAGGGGGTGGGAGAGGGGGGGAAGTGGGGTGGTGGAGGGGATGTGAGAAGGGCAGGGCAGAGGTGGAGAGAGGGGATGGGGGGAAAGGGAGGGAGGGGTAGGGGGAAGGGTGAGGGGTGGGAGAGGGGGAGGGGCGGGGGAGGGGGGAGAGAGGGGAGGGTGGTATGGTGGAAGAGGGAGAGAGTGGTAAGGGGTTGGGGGGAGCGAGGGTGTGGGATGGGGGGAGAGAGTGGGTGGGGAGGAGGGAGAGGGGTGAGGAGAGATGATGGAGAGGGGGAAGGGGTGGAGGAGAGAGGGGTGGGGGAGGGGGTGAGAGAGGAGTGGGGGAGGGGGGAGAGGAGTGGGGAGAGGAAGGAGGGAGCGGAGGAGGGAGGGGTGAGAGAGTGTGGAGGGAGGGGGAGAGGGTTAGGGAGAGGGGTGGGGGAGAGAGGGGGAAGAGTGTTGAGGGGAGGGAGTGTGGAGAGTGGGAGTGTGGAGGAGAGGGAAAGGGGAGGAGAGGGGTGAGGAGAGGGGGGAAGGGAGGAGGGGAGAGGGGTGATGGAGGGGGGAGAGAGGTGTGGGGGGTGGAGGGAGGGGAAGAGTTGGGAGGGAGGGGGAGAGTGGGAGGGAGGGGGAGAGGGGGAGGGAGGGGTAGGGGCAGTCCATCAATTCCCCACTCCCTATCACCCCCACTCCTCTCCCTCTATTCCCACCCTCTCCCTCCTCACCTCCCCCATTCCCCCCTCTCCCTCCCTCCTCTCCCGCAAGCCCCCCCACTCCCCCTTCCCATGATCTCGCCTGTCCCCGGTGACCTCCGGATCTGCAGAACTTGCTATTTCACAGAGAGGGACACAGAACAGGAATACAGATGGACAGTGGGAGGGAGAGGTAGTCAGAGAGCCAAATGCCAGCGCGTGTCAGGGGGGGGGGGGGGTGCTGACGTAACTCGGCCTTGCGACGCCAGCAGCCGTTGATAACTGCCATTTTACAGCGCGCAGTGCGGGCCGCGGACAGCAGCCATTTAAAGCCGCTAAGGAGCAAGCCGGTGGCCTCCGATCACCGGCTATAACCTGCTGAGACCTCCCGATCTGCAGAACACTGAGAGGAACACAGACGGAGAGGGACACAAACACAGAGAAACAATAAAATTCAATGCTATGAAAAATTAAATAAACAATGCTTTCGTCCGCAGCGGGGGGGCGGTGCCAGGAGGCAGGTGGGCCTCGATTGGTGGGCATGTGGGCATTGTGACGTCAGCAGCTGGCAAGCGGTGGTTATATTTTAAAAAGTGAGTTTTTTGAACAACTTTCTTCAAAATCTGGGGAAATAATTGGCCGAATTTAGAGAGGAGTGCATTTATGAAATCGTAAGTTTAAATCCCTACCGAACGTGTAAAAATCTCCGCGTTTTTGCGTCTGGTTTTCGAGGAGATACGTTTCAAAGGCAAAATGCCATACACCCACACACACAGAGTTTTAAAAGTATATATATATATATGTGTGTGTGTGTATGTATGTGTGTGTGTGTGTGTGTGTGTGTGTGTGTGTGTGTGTGTGTGTGTGTGTGTGTGTGTGTGTGTGTGTGTGTGTGTGTGTATGTATGTATACTGTAAATCCACTACATATAGTATATTGTAGATCGTATATTGTGTGCAGTCTTACATACAGGCATACACACACAAATATATATACAGAAGCCAGTTTCATGTTAGGCAATTTATATAGCAGATGTCTTTATTACCACATCTGTTGTTTTTTTCACTCATTTCTTCCAACTTAATCCATGCACATTATTTTGCTTCTGTTTCTGACTTGTTCAGGTGAATTGTAAACAGTTGACATTTTATTGTGTGTTAATCTGCATTATTCATCTCCCATCACATATCCTGCAGTGTTGGCATTGAAGTGGACATTTTATTAAATCTGTTTAGACCACCATAAAGCATGGGCTGACAACCATGTACTGCAATGTTCACAAGGCTTAAGAACAGCTCATTTAACTCCTCGCACCAGTGATGATTTCAAGACTGTTTTCTTTCCTGTACAAAATGATGTGATACATGGTAACACCTTTTCAAATAGATGTCAATTTTCAAACAAACCCTAATTTGGGGCAGCACATTAGCACAGCAGTAGAGATGCTGCTTTACAGCGCCAGAGACCCGGGTTCAATCCTGACTATGTGGTGACCACGTGGTTTTTCCCTCGGTGCTCCGGTTTCCTTCCACACACCAAAGATGTACAGGTTTGCAGGCTAATTGCCTTTGGTAAAAATTGTAAATTGTCCCTCGTGTGTAGGATAGTGCTAGTGTATGGGGATCGCTGGTTGTCATAGACTTGGTGGGCCAAAGGGCTTGTTTCTGCACTGTATCTCCAAACTAAACCAAAAGACATAAATGTACCACCGTTTTCAGTAAGTGTTTTTCTCATTATAGTTTTATATGGCTGACTTAGAAATAAATCACATCCACAAAATACATTTTGGCTTGTTAAAAATGAGAATGTGGCAGATGTGACAGATATGAACTGCATTAATTTTAGAAGTTAACAACCATTGAGGCCTCTGTTCAGATAAACATCTCTCAGAATGTTGCTACCGAATAGGCATGTGAAATGGTCTGTATTCGGCCCATCAAGTCTAATCCGCCATTCAATCATGGCTGATTTATCTTTCCCTCTCAATCACATTCCCTTGCCTCCTCCCCATAAACCCTGACACTTGTACTAATCAAGAATCTATCTATCTCTTCCTTAAAAATATCTATTGGCACGGCCTCCACCGCCTACTGAGGCAATGAATTCCACAGACTCACCCCTTTTCAGAACAGGATATAAGGGTAAATACATCAAATACATTTATTTTTATTGCAGTGATTAGATTAGATTAGATTAGATTAGATTAGATTCCTTTATTGTCATTCAGACCTTTCGGTCTGAACGAAATTTTGTTGCCTGCAGTCATACATATAATAATAAATAACAAAACATACAATAAACACAAATTAACATCCACCACAGTGAGTTCACCTTCTCACTGTGATGGTAGGCAAAAGTCTTAAAGTCTCTGGTTCTTCCCTCCTTGTTCTCCCTCTGCGCTGAGGCGATCCAGGCTTCTGTTGTTGTGACCCCGCCGGATGATGGTGAGTAAGTCCCGCAGCTCAACCGAGCTCCGCAAATGGGCCGGTTCAAGCTCCGTGGCCCGGGGTGGTAGAAGGTGCCGAAGCTGCCGCCCTCCAGTCCAGCGGATGCAGCTGTAGTTGCGGGAGCTCCGGAGAACAGGTCACCAACCTGTGACCTGCGAGCTCCCGACAATATCGTCCACTGGGTCCGCGGCCGAGCCCCGAATTCAGGTCGCCGCTGCCGGAACGCCGCCTCAACCCCGAAGCCCCGAAGTCGGGCCACTGCCACTGGAACGCCGCCACTGCTCCGAATTCGGCCAGGCTCGCGTTGGTAAGTCCTTGCTGGCTCTGCCTCCGGAGCCTCGAGGTCAGTCGCAGTTGGAGGCCGCCAGCTCTGCCATTAGGCCTCAGCGCAGACAGAGGCAGAGAACTGGGATACAACAAGAAGAGTCGCATACCCCCAAAGGTAGAGACAAAAAAACATGTTTCACCCCCCCCCCCCCCACACATATACACAACCTAATAAACTAAAATTTAACTAAAATAAGACAAAAGAAAACAACAACAAAAGTAAAAACAGACATACTGCAGGCGAGCCGCAGCTGTCAACAGCGCCGCCACTTCCGCCACGATGGTAACAATAATCCTGGAAAGAAAAAAAAGACTCTTGGATGAGTGCAGATTAGTAAAGGAAAGCCAGGATGGATTTGTTAAGAAGGAAGTCATTAACCAAAGATGGCTACAAAATGCTGGAGTAACTCAGCAGGACAGGTAGCATCTCTGGACAGAAGGAATGGGTGATTTTTCGGGTCGAGACCCTTCTTCAGACTCATTCCTTCTCTCCAGAGATGTTGCCTGAACCACTGGGGTACTCCAGAATTTTGTGTCTATCTTTGGTGTAAACCAGCATCTGCAGTTCATTCCTAGTCGTTTATCAACTTGTTTTATGTCAACATAGTTAGTTGTACCAACCAGGGAGTCAACTTGCAGGTAGCAGAATAGCTCATCCAGCCATCAAAAGATGATAAACTGGAGAACCTGGTGTTATTCTCCTTAGAACGGGGCAGATAGAGATGTTACATAGAAACATCTCCTCTCATGATGGTGCTCAAGCTGTGGATGATGAATTATGATAAGAAACACAAACCAGGGCAGTAGAAACATAGAAACATAGAAAATAGGTGCAGGAGTAGGCCATTCGGCCCTTCGAGCTTGCACCGCCATTCAATATGATCATGGCTGATCAGCCAACTCAGTATCCTGTACCTGCCTTCTCTCCATACCCCCTGATTCCTTTAGCCACAAGGGCCACATCTAACTCCCTCTTAAATATAGCCAATGAACTGGCCTCAACTACCTTCTGTGGCAGAGAGTTCCAGAGATTCACCACTCTCTGTGTGAAAAATGTTTTTCTCATCTCGGTCCTAAAGGATTTCCCCTTTATCCTTAAACTGTGACCCCTTGTCCTGGACTTCCCCAACATCGGGAACAATCTTCCTGCATCTAGCCTGTCCAACCCCTTAAGAATTCTGTACGTTTCTATAAGATCCCCCCTCAATCTTCTAAATTCCAGCGAGTACAAGACGATGTTATTTGACACTTAACTTACAAAATTCTTAAGGGGTTGGACAGGCTAGATGCAGGAAGATTGCTCCCGATGTTGGGGAAGTCCAGGACAAGGGGTCACAGCTTAAGGATAAGGGGGAAATCCTTTAAAACCGAGATGAGAAGAACTTTTTTCACACAGAGAGTGGTGAATCTCTGGAACTCCCTGCCACAGAGGGTAGTCGAGGCCAGTTCATTGGCTATATTTAAGAGGGAGTTAGATGTGGCCCTTGTGGCTAAGGGGATCAGAGGGTATGGAGAGAAGGCAGGTACGGGATACTGAGTTGGATGATCAGCCATGATCATATTGAATGGCGGTGCAGGCTCGAAGGGCCGAATGGCCTACTCCTGCACCTAATTTCTATGTTTCTATGTTTCTATGACACAGACATTTAAAATCATGAAGCATCTAGCAAAAAGTGAGTCAGGTAAACTTTATTTCATTGGCAGAGAACCAGGGGTCATAAATTTAAGGCAGTTGGCAATAGGGCCAAAGGTGACAAGAGGTGATATATTTTCATGCAGTGATCGTGTTCTGTAGTTTATAGTCTGAAAAGTTTCTCTTCTCCCCTCTACAATCAGGCAAAAAGTATCGAAGTGTGAAAATGCACACCTCCAAATTCGGGGACAGTTTCTTCCCAGCTGTTATCAGGCAACTGTACCATCCTACCACAACTAGAGAGAGGTCCTGTCTATCTACCTCATTGGAGACCCTCGGACTATTTTTGATCGGACTTTACTGGTGTTATCTTGCACTAAATGTTATTCCATTTATCATGTCTCTGTACACTGTGAATGGCTCGATTGTAATCATGTATTGTCGTTCCACTGACTGGTTAGCACACAACAGAAGATTCTTACTGTACCTCAGTACATGTGACAATAAACTAGCAAACTAACTAACTAACTAACTAAGATGTTGACACGTGACAATAAACAAAAATAACTAACTAACTGACCAAGATGGTGATATCTGCTGGAATTTGACCAAAATATATCAGGAAAATCAGGAAAATTAGGAGACGTAATTCCAGTGGTCTGGCAAAGATCCAGCAATTAAGGTTAAATTGACTTCTCTTCGCAAAAGCTAGCACAGGTTTGAAGAAGCAAATACCTATGTTCTGTGCAGAAATAATTCTACGCTTCGAAGATAGCATGCTTCAAGTTTATCCTAAATTTTTTCCCCACACAAACAGATTAAAGGTTCAAAGGTTCAAAGGTTATTTATTGGTTACATACACATACACCTAGGTGTAGTGAAATGCTTCTTGCCAACGCAGCACATAAAGAAAGAATACAGACATAACATTAATAAGAGATTTAAACATAAAGAACATCCCCCCACAATGGCTCCCACCATGAGGGAAGGCACAAAGTCCAGTCCCCAACCCCAGTTCACCCATAGTCGAGCCAATTGAGGCCTCCACAGTTGCCTCTACGGAGGCCCGATGTTCCTGGCCGTTCTCGCCGGGTGATGGTGCTCCGGCGTCGGGAGAATCCTCACAGCGGCTTGGGACACCTGGAACGGCCGCTTCCGTACTGGAGGCCGCGGCTTCCAAAGCCAACAAGGCCGCGCCGGTTGGAGCTCCACTACTGGCGATCTCGTCGCGAGATCCCAGGCTCCCGGTGTACAATTCGGCGCCACGATAGCGCTCCAGCGCTGTGCCGCTGCCAAAGCCGTGGTTCTAGGCGGTCCCCGACAGGAAACGCCGCTCCAGGCCCGCTGGTAGGCCGCGAGGACGGGTCGAAACTGCAGCCCGGAGAAAAGCTGCCTCTCCGACCAGGTAGGAACCCTGAAAGGTAGTTTCCCCCTTCCCCCCCCCACCCCCCCCACATAAAAAAGTCTAGAACTCCAGAAACAAAAACACTTTAACTAACTAAAAATAAAAAAAAGATGAAAAGACAGACAGCTGCTGGCTGGGCAGCCGCGCACAGGTCAGCGCCCCCTGTTTCAATTTAAATACAACACCTGAACATTAATTCTTTTCCAGGTTTGGGTGGCATAGTGGCGCAGTGGTGGAGTTGCTGCCATACAGCGCAAGAGACCTGGGTTCAATCCTGACCAAGGGTGCTGTCTGTATGGATTTTGCATGTTTTCCCTGTGACTGCTTGGGTTTTTCCGGGTGCTCCGGTTTCTCCCATATTCCAAAGATGTGCAGGGTTGTAGGTTAATTGGTTCCTGTAAATTGTCCCTAGTGTGTAGAATAGAACTATTGTACAGGGTTTGTTGGTTGGTGCAGACTCGGTGGGCCGAAGGGCCTGTTTCCACGCTGTGCCTTTAAACTAAACTAAACAAATTTTAATATGATCCCTAAGCTTACCTTCAACCTTCGGGCAGTACAGTGGCACATCTGAGCGTGACACGGTGGCGCGTCCGATAGAGTTGCTGCCTCACAGTCTGGAAATAAGAACAGAAAACAGCTGTTACGGACAGTACCCGTACCCAGGATCTCTGGCGCCGTAAGGCAGTAAGTTTACCGCTGCTTCACTGTTGTCGCCATAATTGTGGAAGATTGGAATATTGGTTGTATTTGCAAATTTGTGTGAAAATAAATCCAACACCAACTGATCACAAAAACATTTCATTTTAACAGCACTTGTGATGTATTAAGGGTTTGATTCTGACTGCACAGAGTTTGTACGTTCTCTCTGTGACCGCCCGTGTTTTCTCCGGGTGCTCGGGTTTCCTCCCACACTCCAAAGACGTACATGTTTGTAGGTCTGCACATCGATGGAGCTGATGTGGAAAGGGTCAGCAGCGTGAAGTTCCTAGGACTCCACCTGTCAGACCGGTTAGTCTAACATCGGTGGTGGGTAAAATGTTAGAGACAATTATTAAAGAAACACTAACGGGGCACTTGGATAAACATGACTTCATCGGACAGAACCAGCATGGTTTTGTGAAGGGGAAATCCTGTTTAACGAATCTGCTCGAATTCTTTGAGGAAGTAACAACCCGGGTGGATAAAGGGGAACCGGTGGATGTGGTATACTTGGACTTCCAAAAGGCTTTTGACAAGGTGCCACATAAGAGACTATTGCTAAAAATAAAAAATTATGGGATTGGGGGTAATATATTAGCATGGGTAGAGGATTGGCTAACAAATAGGAAGCAGAGAGTGGGGATAAATGGTTCATACTCGGGATGGCAACCGGTAACTAGCGGGGTTCCGCAAGGGTCGGTGCTGGGACCCCAGTTGTTCACAATTTATATAAATGATTTGGAGGAGGGAACCAAGTGTAATATATCAAAATTTGCGGACGATACAAAAATGGGAGGAAAAGTAAGGGATGAGGAGGATAGGAAGAGTCTGCAAAAGGATATAGATAAGCTAGGTGAGTGGGCAACAACTTGGCAGATGAAATTTAATACTAATAAATGTGAAGTCATTCACTTTGGGAAAAAAAATGATAGGGCAAGTTATTTTCTAAATGAGGAGGAGCTGCGTTGTAATGCAACTCAAAGGGATCTAGGGGTATTAGTACATGAATCACTAAAAGTCAGTATGCAGGTGCAGCAAGCAATCAGGAAGGCCAATGAAGTTTTGGCCTTTATTGCTAGGGGGATTGAGTATAAAAACACGGAGGTCTTGCTGCAGCTGTACACAGTATTAGTGAGACCACATTTGGAATACTGTGTACAGTTCTGGGGTCCATACTTAAGGAAGGATGTACTAGCCCTGGAGGCAGTGCAGCGAAGGTTTACAAGATTGATTCCTGCAATGAGGGACATATGAGGAAAGGTTAAGTAAGCTGGGACTCTACTCTTTGGAGTTTAGGAGAATGAGAGGCGATCTCATTGAAACATATAAGATCGTGAGGGGCCTTGATCGGGTGGATGCACCGAGGATGTTCCCAATGATCGGGGAAACTAGAACTAGGGGACATAGTTGCAGAATAAGGGGGGGCTCTTTTAAAACTGAGATGAGGAAGAACTTCTTCACCAAGAGGGTGGTTAATTTATGGAATTCACTGCCCCAGGGAGCAGTGGAAGCAGAAACGTTAAATATATTTAAGTCTAAAATAGATGGTTTTTTAGCTGCCGAGGGGATAAGGGGCTACGGGGAGAGGGCAGGGATATGGACCTAGGTATGGTTAGTATAGTAAGACCTGAGTGATCTCCTGGACAAGTGTCGATCGCCTGGATTGGGGTCGGAGAGGAATTTCCCGGATTTTTTTCCCGAATTGGACCTGGGTTTTTATCCGTTTTTTTGCCTCCCCCAGGAGATCACGCGGTTCTTGGGGTGGAGAGGGGTGATAGCGGTATAAAGGGGAGGGTAGTGTCTTGTGTTCTGTGTCTTGTGTCTACTGTTTGTGGGTAAGTGTGTCTGTTTAGTGTTCAGCCATGAGCGAATGGCGGTGCGGGCTCGACGGACCTGGTGGTCTACTCTCGCACCTACTTTCTATGTTTCTATGGCCTGACATCCACGACCAACACCACAGCACTGGTCAAGAGAGCCCAGCAGCGACTACACCCTCTCCGAAGACTACGGAAAGCAGGTCTCCCCACTACACACCTACGAACTTTTTATAGGGGGACAATCGAGAGCACATTAACCTACGGCATCACTTCCTGGTTCGGGAGCTGCAAGGCGTACGAACGGCACCAACTAGACAGGATTGTGAAGACCGCCAGCAGGATTATTGGTGCTCCACTCCCTTTCCTGCTGGACATATACAGGAAGAGATGTATCAGCAGAGCCATCTCCATCATCAAAGACCCCTACCACCCATCGCATCACATATTCTCCATCCTGCCATCTGGGAAGAGGTACAGGAGCATTAGCTGCAAAACCAGCAGGATGCTCCTCAGCTTCTTCCCGCAGGCTATAAGACTGATAAACGGACTTTGCCCCCTGCCAAAGTATCGCGCACCAACCACCAACCTGGACACACTGCAGCAGAGCCACTGTCGTGCCGCTGCCGATCAGAACGCCTGTTGATGTTTAGTAGAGAGTAGAGTATTTAATTTGTTCATGATGATATATGTATTTTTATTTCTATTTATTTTTTACTGCACACTGAATGGACACTGGTTGAGCAACGTTTTTTTGTTTTCTCTGGGTATGTGAGTACTCAGGAAAATGACAATAAAGATATACTTGATACTTGTTAATTGGCTTCTGTAAAAATTCTAAAAATGCCCCTAGTGCGCAGGATCGTGCTGGTGTACGGGGGTGACCGCTGGACGGCGCGGATTCGATGATCCAAAAGGCCTGTTTCCGCTTTGTATCTCTAAACTAAACTAAACTAACAAGGTGTTGCTGTTTTTTCACCAGCTGTCCTGCAGCAAAAGATATTGGATAAAAGAGTCATTATACTACCTTCTTTAATGGACGATCCAATTCAAATATAAGAAAGCCTTAGAGATCACTGCAACCGCAACTTGTTTATTTCGCAGCAATTTTACTGCAGAGATTTGTCTTCTAGGTTCCTCTGTGGAAAAATACATTATATTGGATTGAAGCTCTGTTATTACTAGTTCTTAATGCTGCTTTGGGAGCCTGTAAATTGAAAGGTCTGGTAGAAATGCTCCAGCACTATACACGAATACCCCAGAAATCACAATGTCACACTGCAAGAGGCGCAATCCAGATTCAGTATTATGAGTGAGGATTTGTCTGTTGGTCTTACCAAGTGATAAAGACTCCATGACATTGCAGGCTGGCTTACAGTACATTTACTGTCAAGCAGAGGTGCTTTTATTGCCCTGTTTCTCAGGGCGCTTAACATAACTGACATATGTCATTCAGCTTTTCCATCTTGTTAGCGAGGAAGCTCCAAGCTGCTGCTATCACGGTGAGATTAGATTATATATCATTCATTTTCTACACTTTTGCGATTTGTTTACCTCCGATTCACACTTCCACTCTAATGCTCTCTAATCCCGCTTATACGTTTAGTTTAGCTTAGAGATAAAGTGCAGAAACGGGATCCTTCGGCCCAACGAGTCTGCGCCGACCAGCGATCACCCAGTATATTAGCGCTCTCCTACCCATTAGGGACAATTTACAATGCCATGAAGAAGATACAGTATGTCGGCAACTATAATTTTTTGGAGGTTTGAGGACAATCAACATGTCACCAAACAATTTAACACATTTCTATAGATGTATTATAAATTCACAAGTGATAGGAGCAGAATTAGGCCATTCGGTCCAGCAAGTCTAATCCGCCATTCAATCATGGCTGATCTATCTTTCTCTCTTGACCCATTCTCTTGCCTTCTCCCCATAACCCCAGACACCCGTACTAATCAAGAATCTATCTATCTATGCCTTAGAAATATCCATTTTACTTCGGAGTCACGTGAGTGACTACGTGAAGACCCCGCCTGCAAGCATGCGCGTCATAGCGTCTCACGCAGTGCGCAGTGATGGGCGGGAGAACGAGCTCTCCTGCAGCAAGTTTTAAAAACGGGACCTCCAGGTAAGTAAACTACTCTGAGGTCGTATTTTGGAAATCCTTGTTCTGCTTCTCGTTACAGCGCAATGAACAAGGGAAGACAACCAAAGAAGGTCGTACCCCATCCGACTGCGATGGACCAGGAGGGTCCCAGCAGTGGGGGGGCGACCGGCGGCACCTGGAACGCACACGTTGCGGTCCTCAGTCACCGACAATATTTCTGTACAGCCAAGCCCAGCGCCGCTAGCACCACAGCTCGAACAACCGCAGCGGGCTGGAGGCAAGGCTAAACGGAAGTCGGACCGGCCGGTTTACTCGGACGAGTCCGGTGCAGAAGACTCACCACCCGAGAGTGGCAGAGGTGACCGTTTGGGCCGCACGGAAAGGCTCATGGAGCAAATGCTCCAGCGAGGCTTGCTCCGGGAGATGGGGCAAGCTCGCCAAGGGAGCACAAGTAGTCCCGCTCCAGTGCATTACCAAGCACTGGCCATCGCATCACCCTCAGCAGAGAGGAGTGTTGGTGACCAGGACTGGGCTGGTCAAGAACAGGAGTCACTGGATGAAGAACACGGCAGTGTGCTGGGGGTACAGGATCAGGAAGAGCTGCTGGGAGTGGTGAACCGCTACGCGGCAACACCGCGAGCGGGACGGCCGTTACAGCCCAAACTGGCGGCCAGTATTGACTACCTGTCCTTTAAACCACTCCAAGAACAGGTAGTCAATGAGGCGTTGGATCTTTACACACCTCCCGAAAATTGCATATCGCTCAATGTACCAGCCGTTAACAGTCAAATCTGGGGGTACATTGGGCAGGGTATCCGAACCCAAGAACTCAAATTACAAAAAATACTGAAGCTCCTGACGTCGGCTATAACTTCATATGCTCGTTCCGTGGACGGGGTTGACATGGCAAATAATCAACAAGACACCCTGGCTCTGCTATGCAACACACAGTATGAGATCAACAACCTTCGGAAGGAAGCCATAAAACCTGCCCTCAACCCAAAATTCGCAGGACTGTGTAAAATGCCGACCTCACAGCCACAGATCCTGCTATTTGGCAAAGACCTACCAAAGCTAGTGAAAGATCTGGATGAAGAGTCCAAGGCATTTGGACTCATGAGGGCAGGCCCCGGAACGAGCAAAACCACGCAACCCAGACGGCAGTACCCCTACGCTCCACCAGTAGGCATCTACTTCATGGTACTGGTGAAAGCTCAGGGCCCGCATATCATCCCCCGGAGGTCTTTTTTAGGACAGGGCCCAGAGCGGACCCCATGGAAGATGCGCCACCCCCACACAGCACCACCCCGACAGACAAGGAACCAGAAGCCCAAGAAGTGAACATTCTACCAATAATAATGGAGGTAGGTGGGTCTGGTTCCTACCAGTACATAAAAGGTGGGGGTCCTTTGCTAACAGGGGGGAGGCTACACCTGTTTCTGGAAGCATGGAGGACTATCACACTTGACAATTATATACTAAAAAGTATTCAAGGATATAAAATTGAATTTATTCAAGAAAGTATGCCACCAGTTCAGCATGCACCCCAAAGGGGATTTACCCTCTCACTAAAAGAAAAACGCGAGGGACAAGCAGAACTGGTGAGGTTACATACAAAGGGAATCATAGAGAAATCTAAACATGAACCTTTGGAATTCGTATCAAATATATTTACTAAAACCAAAAAAGATGGTGGATGTCGCATCATCATTGACTTAACCACGTTGAATACTTTTGTTAGGTATATACACTTTAAAATGGAAACATTTGTAACTGCCAAACAATTGATTTCCAAAGGATACTTTATGGCAAGCATCGACTTAAAAGATGCATACTATTCAGTACCCATTCACAAGGATCGTAGATACCTAAAATTTAACTGGATGGGGCAACGATGGCAGTATAAATCGTTGCCTAATGAGCTAACATCAGCCCCAAGGCTGTTTACCAAGGTATTAAAACCGGCCCTGGCAATACTAAGAATACAAAAATATATTGTCATGGCATATCTTGATGATATTTAGATAATAGGCAAAACCATGGAATTAGCTAATTCAGCAGTATTAGCTACTAAACATTTATTTGAAACCTTGGGGTTTGTCATACATCCAGATAAATCTAAGTTGACGCCATCCACAACTATGGACTATCTGGGATTCACAATTAACTCAGTCCACATGTCTGTAACGTTGCCAAAAGAAAAAGCAGCATAATTGGCACTAGTCTGTAACAAATTAATGGTTAACAATCAACCAACCATTCGACAAGTAGCAAGAGTAATTGCGAAATTAGTAGCAGCATTTCCAGCTACCCAGTTTGGACCTTTGCATTATCAAAACTTACAAAGAGCAGAGGTGCAAGCATTAAAACAACATGCAGGTCACTTTGACCGAACCATGAAATTACCAATCAAAGCAATATCAGAGTTACAATGGTGGAAAGAAAACATTTAGTATAGTTCCAGTCCCATCATTATCAATAATCCAACATTAACAATACAAACATATGCCAGTGCTCAAGGCTGGGGAGCAACTAATACCATATCCAGTACAGGTGGTAGATGGAATAATCTAGAATCATCACTACTACAGACACTGGGTATAAACTATTTGGAAATGTTGGGTGCATTCTATGGGTTAAAAGCTTATTGTTCAACTATGCACCATTTGCATGTCCGCTTACAGATTGACAATACCACAGTGGTAGCCTATATTAACCATATGGGCGGGATAAAATCGATATCATGTGATAATCTGGTCAACACAATCTGGCAATGGTGTTTCGACAAACATATTTGGCTATCAGCAGCTTACCTACCAGGTAAGCTAAATACAGTGGCAGGCACCAGGTCACGCACAGTCAATGATAACACCGAATGGATGTTAAACCCCAAAGCATTTGCTGAAATTACAAAGCAATATGGAACACCAGATATCGATCTCTTTGCATCCCGACTGAATCACCAGGTACCAACATATGTCGCTTGGGAACCAGACCCTGAGGCAGCGGCGATGGATGCATTCTCGCTGAACTGGGGGAACTACTTTTTCTATGCCTTTCCCCCCTTCTGCCTCATCAGTCGGGTACTACGCAAAATACAGATGGACTCTGCTTCCGATATTTTGGTAGTGCCCGACTGGCCTACACAGCCATGGTTCCCAGTGGTCCTTGACAGGGTCATTGAACCACCCATGACCATTCCCAGCGGACCAGGTCTACTGATCCACCCTGTCTCAGGCGAAAGTCACCCATGCCATGACAGAATAAACCTGTTGGGTTGCAGACTCTAAAAAGACCTTTACTGGACCTGGGATTGTCAAATAGGACCATGGACATGATGACAGCATCTCACCGACTTTCCACCAAGATATCCATCTCTCCAATATCAGAAAATGGGAAACATACTGTAAAGGAGTGATAGCTGATACACTGTAACCTTTACTAGGAGTTTATTATAGCACATGGCACACACGTCCCAGCACTGACTGCATCCAGCCTTCAGGCGTACCGGGACCTAGTGGGAGGAACAAAGGGAGGATACTACAGTTATACTAATATGATGGGGCGTGGTTAGTGGTGATGAGGTAGCTACATTATAGGTTGCATGCATAAACCATCTACATCCTTCCCCTTACAAATTAAACAAGTTACAGCAATGGCAGGTTGGTTATACAGTGCCTGCAAAGCTAAGCAAACTCTCCGTATCGAGCCGCAGGTTTTACAATCCGACCCGAGCGAGTGCGCACAGCACCCTCACCCTCCCCACCCGAAAGAATAGGAGGAGGGACAGGAACAGAAACAGGAGGGAGAGAGAAGGTTGGTGGAGAGCCAAGCTTGGAAAGGGAACGGAGAGGCACAGGTGAGCCAGGTGAAACAGAAGGGGTAGAATGAGCAGAAGTCGGAGAGAGAGAAGACCTGACAGGGGACAACAGGGCTGGAGGAGCGAACCCAGGAAGAGCAGGGGGAGGAGCCCAAGGCAAACGGACCGACCGGGGCATGCAGGGAGCAGAGGGTAAATTAGTTGAGGAAGGCTCGACACGCGATGAAGGGGTATACGGAATCGCAGGAGGTGGTTTGGGCTCGTTGACCGCCAACAGGTGTTGGCGGCTGCGTCAGTATACAGTCCCCTCAAAATCCACCAGGTAGGACCGTGGCGCGCTGTCGAACCCGACCACGGTGGCAAGTCGGGAAAAACCGGTGGACGTCTGCAAACGGACGACCTGTCCAGGCAGCAGTGGGGATAGGGGGCGGCAGGATTTGTCGTGCGAGCGGCGCTGGATTTTGTGCTTCTGGGCAATTTGTTGCTGGACATCAGCAGGCTGCAGGACTTTGGGCATCAGGGACTGCTGGGCGATCGGCATCGGAGGGCGAATAACTCTGGACATGAGGCGTTGGGCAGGGGATCGCATTGTACTGTCTCTGGAAATATTCCGAAGGTTCAGGAGACCCTGATAGAAATCCCCGTTGGAGAGACGGGATTGTTCAAGCAAGTGCTTTGCGCTGCGGACCACCCGTTCAGCCAGTCCATTGCTCTGCGGGTACTCCGGGCTGCTGGTGAAATGATTGAAGTTCCACTTTGCAGCAAAAGCTTGAAACTCGGCGCTAGTGAACTGGCGGCCGTTGTCTGTCTGCAGCCGAACAGGGGAACCAAACGTGGCAAAGTGACGGCGTAGCTTACTGATCACCATCTCGGAGGTGATGGCAGGGAGAAGATCCACCTCGAACCAATTTGAGTAAGAGTCTACCAGCACAAGGTACTGCTTCCCACGCCTGTCGAAAATATCGGCAGCCAGTGAAGACCACAGGTGTTAGCTCCTCTCCCCCATAGGCACGCAAAACAGAGCGATCTGCAGTCAACAGCTCATTATTCCTTATCTTGTGGAACAGTGATGTTGACATTACGTTCACTTTTGCCCCCGTATCCAGCTTCGCAGAGAAGGACTTATTGTTCACAGTAATGAGCACAGATGGATCGGGGAGGCGAGATCGGCTGTGGAGGAGAGTGTAAACACTTGCATCTCCCATGGAATAGCTGAGCTCAGAGCTGGGGGCAGTGTCGACAGAGGACTGAGAATCCATCTCACTATCAACTTGCTGAAGGTTGTTTAGGAATTGTCTGGGAGCTGAGGGTACTTTCCCACGGGACCGGCAGGCAGCTGCAAAATGGTTCATTTTCCTGCAGAAATTGCAAGTCTTTCCGAGGGCTGGGCACTGTGATTCCGTAGGATGCACATAATTACAGTTTGGACACTTCTGAGATCGCGGGACCCGAGATGTACGAACGGGCCGCGGTGGAGGGCGAAAGTTGTCCTGCATGCGTCGTTGTCCAGCAACACCAGTCAGATTTATGCATACTAATATGATGGGGCATGGTTAGTGGTGATGAGGTAGCTACATTATAGGTTGCATGCATAAACCATCTACACATACTGCTCAAGAACAGGGACAACATACAGATCAACAACCATAACTAATGTACTGGAGTTCCTGTCCAGCCTTCACCACGATGAAGGTCTGAGCTATAGCACTATCAATTGTGCTAGAAGTGCACTGTCAGCCTATCTGGGGCAGGCACCAGGACAACAGGCCATAGGGTCTCATCCGCTGGTGGCCAAATTAATGAGAGGGATCTTTAATACAAACCCCCCTAGACCTAGGTACACCAAGATCTGGGATGTCAGTGTTGTTCTGACATACCTAAGGGGATGGCCACCAGCCAGATCCCTCACTCTGGAACAGCTAACCCTGAAAACGGCTATGCTGATGGCGTTAGTCTCAGCACAAAGGGTCCAGTCCCTTTACCTACTCAGACTAGACAATATGGTCATAACATCAGACCAAATAACGTTCACTATTCAGGAGCTGGTAAAACAGAGCAGACCAGGAACTTCAGGACTCATTATGGAATTCCGGGCGTACCCACCTGACCCCCGTTTATGTGTCATGACACACCTACTACAATATATCAACACAACCAAAGATCCCTGCGGGAGAGAAAAGGCACTATGGGTCAGCCACAAAAAGCCACATGGTCGGGTGTCGTGTCAAACCATCTCTAGATGGCTCAAACAGGTATTGGGAGCTGCTGGAGTGGATACTGATATTTACACATCTCACTCCACCAGGGCAGCATATACATCGGCGGCTAACAGAATGGACATGCCATTGAACCACATCCTGGCAACAGCGGGGTGGTCCATGGAAATAACTTTCCAAACATTCTACAATAAGCCAATAGTAAAACCTGTTTCATTTGCAGAGAGAATTTTAGACTCTGCAAATATATAATATAAGCCTATTTTCTTTGTTATTTTCTTTGTTATTGTTTCAAATAAATATCATTATTGTTTTATAAACAGATTCATGTTTGATTATGATAACATACTTCCTCCTTTGGATGACTTCGGCAGTGAGTGAAGCATGGGCTGTTACACGGTTTGAAATCACAGAGCTTTAAAATCTTCACGTAGTCACTCACGTGACTCCGAAGTAAAATAGTAAGATTAAACGAGAACTTACCAGTTTGAAGTTTGATCTTTATTTTATGAGGAGTTACGATGAGGGATTACGTGCCCTCCGCTCCCACCCTCAATTATAAAGGTCAACTGGTATCTTAGTTCTCCTTATCTTTACTATGTTTATTTCAATTATTGTGTTGTTTCTGTGATTCCACACCGCTGCTTTGAAGTATGCGTGCTGGCGGGGTCTTGACGTAATCCCTCATCGTAACTCCTCATAAAATAAAGATTAAACTTCAAACTGGTAAGTTCTTGTTTAATCTTACTATTGGCTTGGTCTCCACAGCCTTGTAGAAAGTATCTTGGCTAGTTGCATCAGCGACTCCAATGCACAGGAGCGCAAGGAACTGCAGAGACTTGGGTACTCAGCTTGGCCCATCACAGGCACAACCCTCCTCACCTTTGAAACCATCTACATCAGGCGCTGCCTCAACAAGGCAGCACAGAAACATAGAAACATAGAAAGTAAGCTATTTGGCCCTTCGAGCCAGCTATTCAATATGATTATTGCTGATCATTCAAAATCAGTACCCCTTTCCTGCTTTCTCCCCATATCCCTTGATTCCATTAGCTCTAAGAGCTGTATCCAACTCTCTTTTGAAAACATCCAGTGATTTGGCCTCCACTGCCTTCTGTGACAGAGAATTCCACAGATTCACAACTCTCTAGGTGAAAACGTTTTTCCACCTCTCTGTCCTAAATGGCCTACCCCTTATTGTTAAACTGTGACCCCTGGTTCTGGACTCCCCCAACATCGGGAACATAACCTGTGAATTTGACGATCCCATCGTTTTTAAGTAACAGTTGCACAGGTACATGGATAGGAAAGGCTTGGAGGGTTATGGACCAAGTGTACGCAAGTGGATCTAGGGTAGCTGGGACGTTGTTGGCCGGTGTGGCCAAGTTGGGCCGAAGGGTCTGTTTCCACACTGTATTACTCCATGACTCTATGACTCTATAACAGATTAAAGTTAAATGCTATCATCATGGATCCCCACCATGCCTTCTTCCTGCTTCAACCATCAGACAGGAGGTACAGAAGCCTGAAGTCCCACACCACCAGGTACAGGAACAGCTACGTTCCGACAATCATCATGTTCTTGAACTCTAATTCTACCTCTGTGACGGCACACTCCAAGCCTTGCGCCACTGTAGATTTCTTATTGTGTTTTTCTCATTGGTGCTTAGAAGAATGACTGGTTAGAATAATTATTGCGGCAGAGAAGGGGTTTTTTTTTGGGGGGGGGGGGGGGGTGGATGCTGAGAGAACTCTTCCCTTTAAGGTAAAGAGGTAAATAAAGAAATTCAGGAATAAAATCAGGCAGTATAAAGAGAAGGGGCCACCTCTTTGAAAAAATTGTTGCTCATTTAGAATGGAAATTATGAATTTCTTCTCAGATAGCAACGAATCTTTGGAATTCTCTGTCCAAGAGATGCATGGAATTCTATATGTTCAAGGTCAGGACAGTAGTGTTTTGGACAATAAGGAATTAAGGTTTTACGGGGAACAGACAGGGTATTGGCTGTTGTGAGTTGGCTTAGGTTTGTGGTGGAAAGTTTAAGATACATATTCGATCACTTGCATCTTATAAATCAGAATGGGTTATGCCATGAGAAGAAAGTGGATGCGTGAAGGGGGGGTAAAGATTGAGCATAACATCATCTTCAATAGACACAGACTTAATGTTGGCCATAGACTTTACTGCTGGTGTGGAGGGAGTGGATGCGAAAGTTGTGATAACATTGAACAAGTGTGAATGGGAGATCAACAGACTCGGTCTGTTTCAATGCTGTATCTTTTAATTAATCAACAACCCAATATATGAATATTAATTTCACTAATTACAAGTAACCCTTGTATTTCCTTTCTCTCCATCCCTCCCCACACTAGTCATTCTAAAAGTTTCACTGTCATTCTACTTAGTTTCATAGTTCATATCCCCTCGTTATCACCTTTTGCACAGCCAGCAAAGGAGCATTGTGGGCTCTACCTGTCCTTGATCATGGGTGCTGGTTTTGATTTGTTTTTCTCACACCTCATTCATGTTCTTTGTACCTTTTACTACATTTTCAGACAATGAATTCCACACGTTCACCACCCTCTGACTGAAGAAATTCCTCCTCATCTTCTTCCTCGGCATGGTGGCGCAGCGGTAAAGTTGCTGCCTTACAGCGCCAGAGACCCGGGTTCGATCCGGACTGTGCTGTCTAAATGGAGTTTGTACGTTCTCCCCGTGACCACATGGGTTTTCTCCGAGACCTTTGGTTTCCTCCCGCACTCCAAAGATGTACAGGTTTGATTGGCTTGGTATAAATGTTAATTGTCCTTAGAGCGTATGGGATAGTGTTAATGTGTGGACCGCTGGTCGGTGCGGACTTGTTGGGCCTAAGGGCTTGTTTCCATGCTGTTTCTGTATACTAAGCTAAATTCTGAGGAAATGACCTCAGGTCCTAGACTCTGCCACAAGTGGGAATATCCTCTCCACGTCCACTCGACCCAGGCCTTTCATAGGAAATAGGTGCAGGAGTAGGCCATTTGGCCCTCGAGCCAGCATCGCCATTCAATATGATCATGGCTGATCATCCAAAATCAGTATCCCGTTCCTGCTTTCTCCCCTTATCTCTTGATTCTGTTAGCCCTAAGAGCTGTGACTAATTCTCTCTTGAAAACATCCAGTGAATTGGCCTCCACTGCCTTCTGTGGCAGAGAATTACACAGATTCACAACTCTCTGGGTGAAAAATATTTTCCTCATCTCTGTCCTAAATGGCCTACCCCTTATTGTTAAACTGTGACCCCTGGTTCTGGACTCCCCCAAAATCGGGAAAATGTTTCCTGCATCTAGCCTGTCCAATCCCTTAAGAATTTTATATGTTTCTATAAGATATCCTCTCATCTTTCTAAATTCCAGTAAATACAAGCCCAGTCAACCCATTCTTTCATCGTATGTCAGTCCCACCATCCCGGGATTTAACTTGGTGAACCTACGCTGCACTCCCTTAATAGCAAGAATGCCCTTCCTCAAATTAGGAGACCAAAACTGCACACAATAAATTAGGAGACCAAAACTACACACAATATTGTTCCATTCCTGGAATCACCCTCTGTTCCATCAGATAGACCCTCAGTGCACGCTATCATTCCCACTCGCACTTTCCACGCTCAAAATGAGTCTCCCCTTTAAAAGCTGCTGCCTTGCTTGAATTAGTGCCGGTGAGCTTTAATTGGCAGTAGCCACTTGTTAAATGGTTCTCCTGCCGAGACGATAAACCAAAATGCTGGCTGCACGCAGCAATTATGTAAATCTGTGGACAGCTCAAAGTTTTTGTGGTTTGTACGTGAGGCAAAAGGTACATGTTAATCCAGTGCTGTATCCTCTACAACCAATTCAGTGGGCAATCAAATTTAGCCTCCCACACTTTCACACTAATTGACCTCGTTGAATTGGTGAAGCTATTCTTCCAGAATAGACTTTGAAAACACGTCGGATTTCTGTATTTCTGGATTTTAAAAAATTATAAATTTTTCAAAGATATGACCTTTTTAAGGACGCTTCCATTTTCCACAAAGCAGAGTTTTTCAAAGAGAATCTGTTGTATAATAAATTATATGAATTCATTTCATGATAAGAAATTCAAAGAGTATTATTAAAGTAATTTTCCATCTCTCCTTCCTTGAGGAACTGAAATAATATGAATGATGTATTTTTCATCAGTATTAAATCTGAATAATGAACAACTTCTTCTGTGGAAGTGCGTGGCTCTGTTAAGCTCACGCATTTAATCATCTGGGGTTACTTTCACATAAAGCATTTAGACTCAAAAATGTATTTGCCAGTGAAAACATGTGCTAAAATAACACAGGGGGAAGAGGTTGCTTCATTTGCTATTAGTCTGCGGTTTTTGTTCATGTGTGTGGTAGGGCAAACAATAGTGAGGGCTAATCTATATCACTAAAACTAAGATCTTGACCACTTTCTGACTTTCTGTGTCGTGATTTCTGAATGAACTTACGGCCATCATTTTTGGCCACCTAACTCAGAGTCCCCCTCTGCTGAGCTGGACCAGAGGATTTTTCCCATCGATGAAACATAAAAGAGTTATTAATGTTTAAATAATGTTGACATTCTCTCTGCTGCCCCTGCTGGTGGGAGGGGGGAGGGACTATAAAACCCCGAAGTGTTGTGCCTCAGTCAGCTTCTGCAAGATGGGGGAAGTGAGAGGGTCACGTCTCTCAGTCTGAGCTGTGAATAACACTGAACACATGTCTACTAAACTGTGAGTGTGGTTTTACTGACCTCGAGTGCCCTTAATGTGGTTTGAAAATGAAAATATGGTTGGTTTGAAGTAAATGCACTGCAAATGGTTGGTGGGGGTTTGGGTTAAAGTTAAAAGCACTGCAAATGGTTGTTTGGGGGTTCTTGGTTGAAGTAAAAAGCACTGCAAATGGTTGTTTGGGGGGTTTTGGTTGAAGTAAAAGGCACTGCAAATGGTGGTTTGGGGTTTTGGGTTGAAGTAAAAGGCACTGCTAATGGTGGTTTGGGAGTTTTGGGTTGAAGTAAAAGGCACTGCAAATGGTGGTTTGGGAGTTTTGGGTTGAAGTAAAAGGCACTGCTAATGGTGGTTTGGGGGGTTTTGGTTGAAGTAAAAGGCACTGCAAATGGTGGTTTGGGAGTTTTGGGTTAAAGTAAAAAGCACTGCAAATGGTTGTTTGGGGGGTTTTGGTTGAAGTAAAAGGCACTGCAAATGGTGGTTTGGGAGTTTTGGGTTGAAGTAAAAGGCACTGCTAATGGTGGTTTGGGAGTTTTGGGTTGAAGTAAAAGGCACTGCAAATGGTGGTTTGGGAGTTTTGGGTTGAAGTAAAAGGCACTGCAAATGGTTGTTTGGGGGTTTGGGTGTTGAAGTAAAAAGCACTGCAAATGGTTGTTTGGCTAAACTTGACATCTTCCTGTTTGCACTGTATATTGATTTTAGATTAAATGCTACCACTTATGGCTATGATTTTTGGCCATCTTACTCAGTCCCCCTCCACTCATCAGGTGCAGAGGATTCTTCCCATTAATGAAAAATAAAAGTGTTATTAGTGTTTAAAAATTGTTGAGAATCTCTCTCCTGTCAATCACGCCATGAAGGTCACACCTTCTCCGGTGGGAGGGGGAGGGATTATAAAACCCAGAAGTGTGGGTGTGGCTCAGTCTCTGCATGATGGGGGAGGGAGAGGTCATGACTCTGTCTGAGCAGTGAATCAACTAAACACACTGAATGTCTACTGAACTGTGTGTTTTGTGTGGGTTTTATGGTGATTTTATGGTGGTTTCAACCTGCTTGAAATGGTATGAAACTGCATTTGAATTTGGTGGCCTTGCATCCTGCTTAAAGTGGTATTAGATTAGATTAGATTAGATAGCCTTTATTGTCATTCAGACCGAAGTCTGAATGAAATTGAAGCAGTCATACATACAATACAATACAATAAAAAACAACAATAAACACATATTAACATCCACCACAGTGAGTCCACCCAGCATCTCCTCACTGTGATGGAGGCAAAAGTCTTAGGTCTCCAGTCTCTTCCCTCCTCTTCTCCCTCTGCGCTGAGGCGATACCCCCGGGCGATGTTACAACTGTCCCGCGGCTCAAACACCGCGGCCCGGGGTGGTCGAAGCTGCCGCCCACCAGTCCTGCTGACGCAGCCGCTGGCCCGCGGCCGAACCCCGGACTCAGGCCACCGCCGCCAGAACACCGTCCCAGCCACCGGAGCACCGTTCCAGCCCCGAGCCGGATCGCCCTCACGTGAGTACCGTTACCGTCTCAGCCTCGCGCCAGGCCGCCCCGACATGGGCGCCGCTCCTCCCTCGGGCTGGGCCGCCCCGACAAGGGCACCGCTCCTCCCTCGGGCTGGGCTGCCCCGACATGGGCGCCGCTCCTCCCTCGGGCTGGGAGCGCCGACATGGGCGCCGCTCCTCCCTCGGGCTGGGCCGCCCCGACATGGGCGCCGCTCCTCCCTCGGGCTGGGCCGCCCCGACATGGGCGCCGCTCCTCCCTCGGGCTGGGCCGCCCCGACATGGGCGCCGCTCCTCCCTCGGGCTGGGAACGCCGTACCTCCCCGAGCTCGGCCACTCCGACGGGAGCACCGTTCCTTCCTCGGGCCTGCCGCCCTCCCGGGAGCATCACAGCCCCTCACGAAAGCACTGTTCCAGCCCCGAGCCAGGCCGTCCTCACGGGAGCGAGCCCAGTCCTCACGGATCGCCCTCACGTGAGTACCGTTACAGTCTCAGCCTCGCGCCTGGCCGCCCCGACATGGGCGCCGCTCCTCCCTCGGGCTGGGCCGCCCCGACATGGGCGCCGCTCCTCCCTCGGGCTGGGCCGCCCCGACATGGGCGCCGCTCCTCCCTCGGGCTGGGCCGCCCCGACATGGGCGCCGCTCCTCCCTCGGGCTGGGCCGCCCCGACATGGGCGCCGCTCCTCCCTCGGGCTGGGAACGCCGTACATCCCCGAGCTCGGCCACTCCGACGGGAGCACCGTTCCTTCCTCGGGTCGGCCGCCCTCCCGGGAGCGTCACAGCCCCTCACAAAAGCACTGTTCCAGCTCCGAGCCGGGCCGTCCTCACGGGAGCGAGCCCAGTGCGAGTCCTGGCGGGCTCTGCCTCCTGAGCCTCGAGGTCGCCAGCTCCGCCATTAGGCCTCAGCGCAGACGGAGGCAGAGAAGAGGAATACGACAAAAAAGTCGCATTCCCCCGCAGGGAGAGACAGCAAGCCCCGTTTCAAACCCCCCCCCCCCCCAAAACACAAACGAAAAACCAAAACTAGACTAACCAAAACGAAAATAAATAACACAAAAAACACAAAACAAACAGGACTGCCGGAGAGCCGCTGCAGCCAGAGCCGCGCCGCCACTAGGGTATGAAACTGCACTTGAATTTGGTGGCCTTGCACCCTGCTTGAAGTGGTATGAAACTGCACATGAATTTGATGGCCTTGCACCCTGCTTGATGTGGTATGAAACTGCACTGAATTTGGTGGCCTTGCACCCTGCTGAAAGTGGTATGAAGCTGCACTTGAATTTGGTGGCCTTGGATCCAAGAAATAGCCGTGAGTCAACTTCTCGCCCACCAGCCGTGAGTGAGGTGCCAGCACATTAGGCTTGAGGGACTGAGCTGCCACCCCGAAAATCCATTTGGCCCACAATGTCCATACTAGCCCTCTGGAGACCAGTCCCTTCAGCCCACAACACCCATACCAGTGTTCAAGGAAGCCCCCCCCCCCCCCCCACTGGCCATCAATATTGGAATTGGTGGAGAGGTGGAATATTGCGTCGGGGGACCTGCCCTCCCGTGTGAACATGGGACCCAACGGGTCCCACTTAGTCTAGTAATTAGTAAAATAGGGATGTGAGGTAGTCATAGAGTCATAGAGTGATGCAGTGTGGAAACAGGCCCTTCAGCCCAACTTGCCCATGCCGACCAACATGTCCCTAATGCACTAGTTACACCTGCCTGCGCTTGATCCATATCCCTCCAAATTTGTCTTGTGCATGAATACTAACGTGGTAAAGCGGCCTTTTCACGGGGCGAGTTGATGCAAGATGTCACCAGAGTGAAGAGGTCGTGGTCCAGCACGAGTCTCGCACGATATAACGGCAGTAGATAAAGAGTTCCCATGGTACTCGGCATTTCTGCTATTTGTGCGAGTGAACTTGTCCGTTTCCCGAGCTTTCCCGTTAAATCTTGAATGAACATCGTGAACTACACGTGACACAAATGATGTAACTTTTTTTTTCACACACTATATATATCCTCCCTTGGTTGAATTGGCTCATTTGGAGACATATTTTACTGTGTATGTGGGAGACACAGATGGACTGAGCACAGTACCTCGGTCTTACTGTGTGTGGGAGAGGGGGAGAAAGAGACGTACACTCACAGAGGCAGAGTCTCTCAGCCTGTGTAAGAGGGAGGGAGAGAGAGAGAGAGGCACACACAAGGTGGATGTGAAATCTCACCTGCCTGTTTCAGTGACAGACACCCGCCGTCAGTAAATGAAGACACCCCCATCTGTCTCCCCCTCCTCTCCCTCGACTCCCCCACCTTTCTCTCCCAACTCCAGTCCCGTCCCGACCCCCTGGGAAACTGAACAGAGCAACAGTCAACTGCTGCCTGTGCGCTGATATGACAATAAAGGCTACTTTACTTTACTGAGTTAAAGAGTTCCCACGGTAGACTGTAAAACTGGGACCCTGGTTCTGGACTCCCCCAACACCGGAACCCTTCTTCAGACAGCCTAATCGGAATTGAGTCTGAAGATGTGTCTCGTCCCGAAACATCAGCTTTTTTTCTCCAGAGATGCTGCTTGACTCGCTGAGTTACTCCAGCTTTTTGTGTCTGTCTTCGGTTTAAACCAGCATGTGCAGTTCACTCCTTACACGGGTCTCTGTACAACATTGATTGGTAGCGTTCCGGACCCCTGGACCCGAGGACTCCGACCTGTATCTCTCAAAGAAGTACATGTGAAAAATTTCTCACGGACCATAAAAATGCGTAACCTTTCAGTAAAGTCCCTTTTAAAGTCCCTTTTAAAGATTATAGTTATTTTCTTGAATCTCATTAACATAACTCATGAATAAGTTGATGTCCATATGCGGATGCAAATCTTTATTTTTATTTATTTTTTAAATTCAATCCCACATAAGATAATTTTTACTCACCGTTCCCTCTGTCCAGCTTCCGGGTTCACCGTTCGCAGGAGTTCCCACGGTACCCGCAAGAGTTATTACGGATATCGCACTGGCCACTACGTTCATATAATGTTGCAATGCTCAACCACAAGTGTACAAGTCAATCTTGGAGAAATTCAAACTTTCTTGAATTTTCTCCCGAGTGACCAAGTTACACGATGACCTGCCGTTAGCGCTACGGTGGTCCACGGTGGTCCACGAATGCCGTACTGTTATCGCACGAGGTTCCCACGATGTTAAACTCCGGTTAACTCTTGCGTCAAGTCGCCCCGTGAAAAGGCCGCTTAACAGGAAACTGCAGACACAGCCTAACACAACAGGATTATGCATGCACCCATCGTTGTAACAGAAATTTGGATCTACGGTTAATGAATTCAGACTTGAAGGCGGTACGGTGACGCAGTGGTAGAGTTGCTGCTGCCTTACAGCGCTTACAGCACCAGAGAGCCGGATTCGATCCCGACTGCAGGTGCTGTCTGTACGGAGTTTTCCGTTCTCCCCGTGACCACATGAGTTTTCTCCGAGAACTTTGGTTTCCTCCCACACTCCAAAGACGTACAGGTTTGAAGGTCAATTGGCTTTGTAGAAATGTAAAGTGTCCCCAGTGTGTGTAGGATAGTGTTAATGTGCGGGGATCGCGGGTCGGGCCGAAGGGCCTGTTTCCGCTCTGTATCTCTAAACTAAGCCCATTCCTTCAAACACCAACACCGCATGGCCTTCCCAATTTGCTCCTACAATGTCTTTCAGATGATGTGATTGAGCACAGAGCTAGAAATTAAACTTTTCTAACGGAGGCAACGGGCCTTCATGACTTTGAAAACGATGCTAAAACCTAGTGACTCTTACACATGGACAGTGGGCTGTTTCTATGCATGCTGTACTCAATCTATGATTGTACTTATGTTATAGTCATAGAGTGATACAGTGTGGAACTAAAATGCCTATTTTAGGTTATTTTTTAATTAATAGCGAGCCCGTTTTTTTTCTTCACCAGTCTAAAGAAGGGTTTGGATCTGATATGTCACCCATTCCTTTCCTCCAGTGACGCTGCCTGTCCCGTTGAGTTGCCCCAGCATTTTGTGCATATCTTCGGTGTAAACCAGCATCTGCAGTTCCTTCCTACACACTTAATTTTGCTGTTTGAGCATGGGCAATGATACAGCCAAGGGAAAACTGGAGATTTCACTTGTTTCTAACAGTCATTTCCACAAATGAGTGTATTGTGGTGCTAACTAAACATTGAGCATTCCAAATCCATGAGGTAGCAAGGATTTGCAGCATTTAGGCATGGTCCTCCTCTGCTTGCTGGGCTATTGGAGAGGGGTCCTCAGATGAATCTCAGGATGAATACATCCAGGGAAAGTTATAGAGTCATAGATAGAATCATACAATGTGGAAACAGGCCCTATGGCCCAACTTGCCCAACATGTCCCATCTACATTAGTCCCACTTGCCTGCGTTTGGCGCATATCCCTCTAAACATGTCCTATCCATGTACCTGTCTAATTGCTTCTTAAACGTTACAATAGTCCCTGCCTCAACTACCTCCTCCGGCAACTTGTTCCATACACCTACCAATCTGTGCCTGGATAAAGTTACCCCTCAGATTCCTATAGTCTTTCTCCTTTCACCTTAAACCTATGCCGTCTGGTTCTCGATTCCCCCAATCTGAGCCAGAGACTCTGTGCGTTCACCGGATCTCTCCCTCTCCTGACTCTTTCATTATATTCTGTCACATCCTCTTCTTCCCCCCTCCCCCTGGTCTTGCCGATGCACCTAAGAGTTATCCCTCATGAATCAAGGATGTTGCAAATGACAATGAACTATGTGACCCTCCGGAGAGAGTGCTCTGTGATAACACATGAGTGTGCAATAGAATTGCATCTTAACAACCTGACAATGCTAAGCCCTGTGGCAATGGTGATAGTTCCATGCTCAAGCCCAGGGTTACACTGCTGAGTCCAGTGGGCTTGGGTCCAAATGACTCCCCAATAAATCTGAAAGTAACTGATGAGCTCTGTAAAGACTCTTTAAAGCTCCTAAAACTCTTATTCGCTGGAGTTTAGAAGAATGAGGGGAGACCTTATTGAAACGGAATAGCCTTGATGAGCCGAATGGCCAAATTCCACTCCTATTCCTTATGACCTTATGACCTTAAATGGTTCTGCTCTCTCGTCCTGGGTCATAAGGACATAAAGTCACATGACAGGAGCAGAATTAGGCTGTTCTGCCCATCACGTCCACTCCGCTATTCAATCATAGCGGATCTAACTCTTTCCCCCCCTAACCCCATTCTCCTGCCTTTTCCCCATAACCCCTGACACTAATACTAATCAAGAATCATTCTATCTCTGCCTTAAAAATATCCATTGATTTTG